>NC_134411.1:69746524-70050690 GCF_038048845.1 Mixophyes fleayi
AGTACCGTAATGACCCTTTACACGCGCAGCCTAATTAAATATGCCCCTTATAAAGAAAGGCACAGTAAGAGGAACCAGGTTTGCCCCTAGCTATGCTAAAATGGTTATGGGGTGGTGGGATGACACCCACTATAAAGGTGAACCTGGTTTCATGACATTGCTATGTAGATGATGTGTTTTTTTTTTGTATGGCAGTGTGGTGAAGAGTCCCTGGGTGTTTTCTGTCACAGATTGAATTCCAATTCTCTTCATATCAAACTCATATTTGATAAAAGTAAAGAAACGGTTCATTTTTTGGATTTGGAAATCTACTTAAGGACAACAAATTGTTTACTAGTAACAACAATAAATCTACTGTCTCTAATTCCTATATTTACACAAATTGTAACCATCATTTAAAAGTATACCTACTAGCCAATTTCAGATAATAAAAAGAAATTATATGGCTCTTGCAATGTTTTAAAAAAACTAGCACTATTGTTGACAATGAGATGAAGATAAAGAAGACTATAAAAAATGCAAATAATTTAGAGATCATTTCCTTAGAATCTCTTTTGATTCCAAAAAGAAACACGAAAACAAAGCTGATATTCCTTTTATTACGCCATATAATTTCTAATTTAAGAGCATAGAGAAAGTAATTTAAAAACATTGGTCTATATTAATGAGGGAACCTGCTTTGCAAGGTATTGTATCAAAAACTTATTTCCTTTATAATGAAAAGCAATGAATTTCCCAATTTTTTTTTATTTAGGAGTAGCATTGCTAAACTAAAAATAATGAATAATATATCAAAAGGTTTTTATAGATGCGTATCTTGCATAATGTGTAGAAACACAAAAAGTTGTGACTCAAAAGTTCAAGAGCTATATCCCATCAAAGATTTTATTATCCGTAACATTAAAAATTGTGTTTACATTGTGGAATGTAGCTGTAAAAATCAGTATGTAGGAAGGTGATTAAGAGGGATATGATTTACATTCTTTGTCAGCACATAGTAAGAATGTACATGATTGTGATATCCACTCCATAACATCATTTTGTGGGTTGAAAAAAGTCAATGGTGATTGGAAAAAAAAGATTCAAATATTGTTTTGGTCCAGACAGAAATGCTGTGTATCTATTCTCTGGATACATTGTTCCCTATGGGTCTGAATAATGATTTCTAAATAAAGTGGTTTCTTTTGTGAAATTAATTTATGACAGAAATGCTTCGTTTGATTGGTTGATTTCATATTTCTCTATGTAGGAGACCATGCGGTATATTTACTGAACTCCGGGTTTGAAAAAGTGAAGATGTCTATAGCAACCAATCAGTGCATTCTACAAAATGACAGCAAGAATCTAGTTGCTATAGGCAACATCTCCAATTTTTCAAACCAACAGTTTAGTAAATCTACTCATGTCTTTTTATAGAAAACAAAATTCTGGCCCAAACACTCTCTCAATTTACAGTCACATCTCTCAGTTCCATGCCCCTCCAAACTTCTAGAGAGACATGCCTGCACTCTCCTCATTTGCTTCCTTTCTGCAAACAACCTATTAGATCCTTTTCAGGCTTTCATTCTTCACAGTCCACAGAGACTGCGTTGACTAAGGTAGTCAATGATTTGATCACTCCTACATGCAAAGGCCATTTCTCTCTTCTAATTCTCCTGCATCTGACTGCTGCATTTGACACTGTTGCCCACTATTGTCTTGTTGGGGTATCGGGGTTCACCGATACTTCTATCAATCACCTTCAATGTCAGTCAGATTTTCATTGATTTCAGTCTACTGGAGAACAGAAAAACACTCAACACATGTATGATATAATGCTGAGTAGCTCTGATTCCGTTCTAAAAAGGGAGCTGCTTCAGTGTCTTTATACATAAAGATTAGGGGCATAGATGCTTAACAATCAATTAAAAGACCGTAGATTATGAAAACAACAAGACAATCAACAATTGTGTGTGTTGCAGTTTTCTAAAGTTCAAACAATTCTTTCTTCTTTCTGCTTTATCTCTTTCGGGGAATTCTACCAATATTCTTGTGCTGCTTCCAGCCTTGGGTCCTTGGTCTTATCTGTAAAGAATGCTTTGCTTTGCAGTTTCACAACCTTGAACAATTCTTCTTCAAAACTGAACACAATATCTGCTGATTTATTTTAAGGTCATAACATATTAGTTTCTAAAGCTTAACACATGATAGATGTTAAATCAATTATCATACAATTTTACCCTTACACTCCCCTCTTTTGATTAAATATCTGTTGTTAACATCTACCTGTCAGTTATGCTGATAATCAGCAGAAGGCAGCTAGTGCTTCCCTTTACACTATATGGTATCTTAAGGTCCCCATATAGGTAGAATAATAATTTATTCAGCACATATCTTCTGATATCCTTATCACCATAGCTCTCTTTTCCCTATTTAATGTTCTGCCTAGGGGCATATACGGGAATACTTTGATATCTATTTAAACGTTTTCTTGTATTGCATGTTAGGTAACCGTTCCATATAATCATTATAGTTAATGCAAGAAGGATTAATAATAATGGATGAATCAAAATATTCATTGCTTTCTTCATTGAATAAGATCCATTAACAAATATATCCCACCAATGATGAGCCAATCCATCTTTGATTTCTGCTGCCATATGTTTCAACTTTCCAGATTCCAATATAGTGACCATCCTTGCATGCTGAGCATTATAGTCTACCTGCTTTAAAAGTTTGTCTAAAACTTCAGTTTCATTTATAGCGTTGCTTAATGGCTGCAGATTAAATGATACATTTGTTACAAGCTGATATTCTAAACCATACAAATTTATTTGCTTACTGGTTTCTGGTAAGAATATATAGGTCTGATTTTGCCAGTTTAGCACTGATATATTACACAAGCATCCAGCAAATGGGGTTTGTCTTTCTATTATCAATAGGTCACGTTTACTTGTACTTATTATACATACTGTTTGGGTGGCAATTTCCATAAACATCTTTTTCTGGGTTATCCATAATCACAGAGAGATTAATATTAATCTCTGTGATTAATATAGAGTCCAGGTTTGTGGTTATAAAACCACTTACGATAGGATATATATCAATGTATTTACCATAGTGTGGTTTTGTCTACAATTACATTAGTGGCAGATTATGGTCCGCTAATTCAGTCATAACCTGCATATTAACCATATCAATATAGCCTCCTTACCATATATTCTATAGTCTAGGATATATAGGTACTAGTATTTAGTGTACGCAACCTATTTTATTTCTGATGTGTTTTATTAGTATTCGTTTTAGTTTTATATTTCGCTTTTAAACTATGTAATAAAAGTTATGTTTTAGTGGATGGTCTAAGAGATTACAAATATTAAGAGAGGATTTCTAGTGCACCTACCAATAAACTCCCGCTCTTTCCCCTTTTTTTCAAATATTATACTTGAGTTTTAGGTTGCACCCCAGTTAAAATTATAAAATTACTATTCATAAAGGGAGTATATTTCTTATCCCTATAGATACGAGTATACACTGGGCTATAATCCTGAGGTTAGTGCGGTGGTACAACTTTTTTCTACAAATATGAGGCGTGAATCCAGGTGTCTCTTCTAGCAACTTTTACTGCTGTGGGCATGGATAACAGGACCTGATAGGTACCATCGTATCTGGGGTCAAAAGTCTTCCTGACATGTCTTTTCAGGTATACCCAATCTCCTGGAACCAAGGAGTGAGTAGCACCGCTTGAGCCAGGATCTGGAATGGAAGAGAGAACCTGCCGATGGAGGTTAGTCATGGTTTTACATACTTCTCGCATATACCCTGTCAAATCACCATGGTTATGCTTCAATTGTTGTGGAAAGTAACAACCTGTCCTGGGGATACTAGCAAACAGTATCTGATAGGGTATCAACCTGTGTCCCTTCATAGGTGTAGTTCTAATGTTAAATAAAATTATTGGTAGACATTCTAACCATGTCTTTTTTTTAGTTTCTTGCATCATTTTCTGTAGTTTAATTTTAATATCACCATTGAGGGGGTGTGAAAAGCTTGTGATATTTCCAATTCCTTCATCACATGCTGCATTATCTCTCCTGTAAAGGTTGTACCTCTATCCGATTTCAATAACTTCAGGTATTCCATATCTACAGATGACTATAGAGATCAATTTCTTCGCTGTATTTTTTGCAGTAGCATTTCCTACTGGCCAGGCTTAGGGCCAATGGCTAAAAATGTCTGTGGCTACTAACACATACTCGTAGATACCATATTTAGGAAGTTGTATATAATCAATCTGAAGTCTCTGAAAGGGGTAGAAAGCCTTGGGAATGCTTTTTCTTGGGGTATTTACTGTTTGTTCTAGATTGTGTATTCCACATATCCAGCAAGCTGCCACATGATTTGTGACCGCAGAGTTGAATCCAGGGTCAATCCAATCTTGACATACCCTATTAGTCATTGCTTCTTTGGAATGATGTACTTGTCCATGTGCAATTTGAGTCATTACTGGGTATAAAGCTCTTGGTAAGCACCATTTATCTCCTATTGACCATATTCCTTGCTCATCAAGCTGTGCGCCTTCCTTTTCCTACCTTTTCTGTGCTCTAGCATGTAGATTGCTGCTGTAAGCTCTTCTTGGACTGGAGATGGGAGTTGACTGATGAGTTTTACTCCATTTGGGGTGTATTTGATACTGGCTTGTATCTTTGTAAGTACATCTGCTCCCAACAGATTATAGGGACAAGATGAAGTGAGAGATTGTATTGGTACTTCATTTTTCTGTTCTACTAAAAGTGTGACTGTTTCTTCATCTCTTCCAGAGTCATGCTTCCTCTTTCCTTTGCTTGTTGTTTAGGTTCATCCTTTGTGTCTGTCCGAATTTTCCAGTCTCGATCCTCTTGGACCACATGAACTGTAATCCTCTGAATTTGGGATTTGTCTTTGGCTTTCCTTTGCTTCTCCTTTTCCCTGTCTTTTATTCCTTCCAGTACTTGGAGCATGGATTGCATTTGCATTGTTGCTGCTTCTGGTCTTATAAGAAACAATTGCTGACGATATGTTTCTGAAAGGCCATTAAGGAATCTGGTCTTGAACAATCAGATTTTGGGCATTATCTCGAGTGAAACCTTCATGTGCTTGCATAGCTTTGTCATACTGTCTAAAGGTTTCTTCTTTCTAATGTCGTACTTCTGGTGTAGCTGGTGCATTTTCCTTTTGGTTATGGCACCATCTCATTAACTGGTGATAAACCTGTACTCCAGCTGGCCACCATTTTCTTTAAATCATCCAACGGTGGTGCTACTATTGCTGGCAAATTATCAACTCTGTCCCCCACTGTCATGGTTCTTATTTCTGCAACTGTTCCTATTCCCAATAGTGCAGTGGCCAGCTGGTCATAGTCTACCCAACTAGGGGTCCATATGACATGTATTCTGGTGAAATTCTGGCTGGATGCTGCAGGGTTTTTTCTAAAGTCTGGTACCTTAGAGACGATGTCATGCATATCTGATAAGGACCAGGCTCAATGTATTGCCTGTAGCTGGTGCACGGCATCTCCTTCTTCGTTCATAAGTCTATTAACTTGCACTGGGAATGCTTGATATGGTACTGTGATCTTATCTGATTGCATTTGGAGGAGCCTTAGATCTTCGACTGGATACATATATGTGGATTTCTCCTTCCCCGCTGATTCAATGTTTCCCAGTGAGTCAAATATCCTTTTCCTGGGTCTCGTAAGTGCTTCTAGGGGAGGACCTGCAGGAGAGAAACTGGGAAGCCTTTGTGCATCATCTCCACATGTGTCATCACAAGGTGGAGCTGGGGGGGGGATTTGATTGCCACAGAATGGGCATATCATATCTTCTTCTGGTATACAATTCCCATATATATATAATATATGTGTGTTGGTCGAGTGGGGGTGTGACCAGGTGTTACTACCTCCCACCTGTTTCCCACCCTTCCCAGTGTGGTTACAGGTATAGCTGAAGCATGAGGAGCTGTAGGGATTGCTCCCTCGAGTGCTGGTGGTGCAGGTGTGACTGGTGGTCCTTCATATGGAGGTGGCACTGCATTTACCCGAGGCGGGTCATAAAACTTAGTCATCCTCATCCAAAGGGGTTATTCTTACATATTCTTTACTGGCACTTTTCCACATATTAACCTGATGTGTGCAGCCATGTCTTTTTATCCATTCTTTGTTATTCAAATAGAACCAACACCATTTTTCTACATCCAATGTCCCTTCTGGGGGAAATCCTGCTCTCTTAAGTAATTTATGAATCCCTTTAAGAGCTTTACTACCTTCTCTCTCCTTCATTATATCCATAGGTTTGCCTATTGTAGGCATCTTACTGTTCTGTGTCCCCATTACTGAGTTACTAGTCACAGTGCTGTCAGTATCTAGAATACAATGTTCTGTAAGCGGTGTAAATTAATATAATAATCCCCCTTTACACAGGCTACAGGATATATTTTTAGTCTTTTATCCTCTAATCTGCTTTAGCGACACCAGACACTTATGGCTGATCCAATCCTTCCCCTCAAGTCCGTGTATGGGCATATAATGGGGTCTGTGAGGTTCCCTCTGCCCCCTTCTGTGGCAGGGGTGTCTATCAACAACCCTCCCCACATCAAACCTAATACATGAAATAGATAGTCAGGATTTCTAGCATGTGTTCCTACTATTATAGTAAGGTTTTCCCAGGGTCTCCTTCTAGAACACCAGTATGCCCCAGGCATTGCTTCTAGAGGCAAAACGCCCACTAACTCTGGGACTCTTGTTTGAATAACTATATATCCGGTACAATTTCTACAGGAAAACCTAGACACTGGTTCCAGCATTCAAAAACTTTCAAATACCTTCTATTTTGTTAATACCACATTTACAGAGCACATAAAAGAGTACTGTACAAAATACTGATATTATGACTGACAATTACTTTTTTCATTGGTACCATCTAGAATATCTTATTTTTCGATCCTCAACGTATCCTTTTACTATTATTTCTGCTATTTCAGTTTTAGGTAATTATCTTGCGCTATGAGGACATATTGACTTGAAATCCGGCAATAAATGAATTTGCGGCCATTAAGTGATTATATTTGACCAGTCCTCACCCAAACTCTTCTTCAATAGTTTTTTGTTTAGATGGCACCCTAATGTACAATACATGCCTCTTTCACTACTTACAAAACCATAATATGCATTTGTTGACGCAATCCCTTCTAAACTGGGTCCCCTACAGCCTGGAAACTTTCTCAAAATAAGTAAAATTTTTACATACACCTATCTTATTATCTTCTAGCTCAAATTGTCTACATCCATCATAATCTACCGTATCCATACAATTTTATAATTTCATTATTCTTTCCTCTGACTGAACATTGGGTTCATGGGATACCCTCTAATCACGTCAACTGACTTTCCTTAGACATACAAAGAAGTACTGAACAGAGTAAGAAGGTTGAAATCAACTCTTTTTCTTACTCGCCGGACAGAGTTTAGTTCAACGGTTCTGTGGACATCGGCAGAGTCTGGTGTCAGGTGCGGAGATTTTGGGGTATCCTGGATGAGCCCCCAGAAATGTTGGTGTATCTGAGTTCACCGATACTTCTATCAATAACCTTCAATGTCAGTCAAATTTTCATTGATTTTCAGTCAACTGGAAAACAGAAAAACACTCACCACATGTATGATATGCAAAGCAGCTCTGATTCCGTTCCAAAAAGGGAGCTGCTTCAATGTCTTTATTTAAACATAAAGATTAGGGGTATAGATGCGTAACAACCAGTTATAAGACAGTAGATTATGAAAACAACAAGACAATCAACAATTGTGTGTGTTGCAGTTTTCTAAAGTTCAAACAATCTATCTTCTATCTTCTATCTTCTTTCTGCTTTATCTCCTTCCAGGAATTCTACCAATATTCTTGTGCTGCTTCCAGCCTTGGGTTCTTGGTCTTATCTGTAAAGAATGCTTTGCATTTTCACAAGCTTGAGCTGCTTCTGCTCACTGGGAACATCTTGTTATGCAGTTTCACAAATTTGAACAATTCTTCTTCAAAACTGAACACAATATCTATTGATTGCTTTTAAGGTTATAACATATTAGTTTCTAAAGTTTAACACAGATATTAAATCAATAAGCATACAATTTCACCCTTACACTCTTCTCATACAAACACTACAATTACTAGGTCTTCAAGACACTGTCCTAGGGAGCTTGTTTACTGCTGATTTTAATATCTCTTACACTGAATGGATGTTTATGTTTGGTGTACTCTGCATGGGAACCAGTTTGGAAACTTTGTGGAACCTTTACCAACTGCCTGAATATTTCATCTATCTGGTATGAGTAGATATATTTTGTTTTTATACTGTATATCTTTGTGATTATATGAATAAATTTTTATCCAAGCAATATCACACTAGAGATATTTTATTTCCTTTTTTTATGCTGGTGAAACATCTAAAATTCGTGTCAATGGAAATATCCCATGGATGGAGACTTTGTGAAAAGAAAAGACAAGTTACCTTTTGATGAGCCTATATTTCACCTGACTCTTGTGAGTACCCCACCATAGGGGGTGTCTACATATAAGAGAAGATCTTCTGTGTTTATTGAACAATATAGTTTTGTTGTTATATATATCAATTGGACTGTATTACACTATATTGTCCTTTTTTCTCTGTTCCATGATCACATGAATATTTGTGAGAAATAAGAATCGTAGGGTGGTCATCACTAAATTTTAAGTATTATTTTTATTATTTATTCAGAAAGAATATTTATAAGCGCCTGTAGGTCTTCATATTATTGTATTTTGTCTATGAATTGTTGGGAAGTTGTGTATATTCCCTTTGAATTCCAGCGGGCGGCTGTTAAAAGTGAAGCGCTATTTGGATTTCACATTTCTTTTTTACCTTAAACTGTCCTATCCTGGTTCTCATCCTACCTATCTAATCACTCTTTCAGTGTTAATTTCTCTGGCTCCACTTCTGCTCCGCTTCCTTTATCAGTAGGAGTCCCACAAGGCTCAGTGCTAGGTCCTCTGCTGTTCTCTATCTATACCACTTCTCTTTAAAAACTAATAAGCTCCTTTGGATTCCAGTATCATCTCTATGCGGATGATACCCAAACTTATCTCTCCTCTCCTGATCTCTCGCCATCTATGTTGTCCCGCTTTACTGACATTCTGCCATTTCATCTTAAATGTCCTCTCACCAACTCAAACTCAATCTTTCAAAAACAGAGTTAATAATATTCCCACCCACCAACAGAAGTTATCTACCTGATATTTCTATTTCTGTTGACATGACCATAAATCCCACCCTGCAAGCTCGCTGCCTAGGTGTAACTCGCAACTCTCCTTTGTTCCTCACATCGACTCTTTATCTAAATCATGTTACATATATCTAAAGAACATTTCCAGAATATGCACATATCTTACACAAGACATTGCAAAAACTTCAATTGATTCACTCATCATCTGCCCCATTGACTATTGCAATTCCCTCCTTACTGGTCTTCCCCTAAACAGATTCAAACCCCTGCGGTCTGTTTTGCATGCAGCGACCAGACTGATTTTCCTTGCAAATCATTCCTCCTCTGCTGAGCCACTCTGTATATCTCTACAATGGTTGCCTGTTTTTTTACAGTATGCAATATAAAATTTTTCTACTAATGTACAAGCCCATCAACAAAATACACCAACATACTCATCTTCTCACTTGTCTCAAAATATCTCCCAACTTAAATCACAGCAAATTGCGTCATTCTGGCCCCCGCACCCCGCTGTTATAGGCTGACAATTGTGGTGTTGAGAAGCATGGTTTAATGACGCAATTCATGCTCTACGCTCTCCCTGGAGTCGTAATCTCCCCTCCAGGATCTACGGGAAGTATAAGTATGGCCCAAATTTAATGGCCTTTAAAGGACAGACTGAGCAACTGGAACTTTTATATGTTCACTGAGGCCTATTTGTGTGGTAGGAATATCACAGCACACACACCAATAGTAGTCATCATCCCCATTTACCTACATGTCTGATAATGATGTGATGTGGTTTTAAGGGTTGTCCGTTTGGGCCTTCATACATTGCAATATGCGTTGTGTCAGCTCAGAGCCTCAATTACATAATGCACCGTAGGGGGTTCTAAATACTTCTGTAGTAGTAGCTTTCTATCAAAAAGAGTTCCAACATTTTCACATGCACAAACCCTTCTGTGCTGATACCTTAATAGTAGATACACATGGGTGCTTTGCATTCCTACATCCTGTCTAAGTTGTAGTGGAATTTAATGTCAGTATTCGCTGACACGTTTCAAAACGCTTCACTGACCATGACCGTAATAAAGGTAAACATGAACATACATCACTGTGCACTATAGGGATAAGTGATCTCTATTTTGACAGCAGTTCAAGCTACTGCTACATATTACTGTGGAAATATGAGACAGTGTAGAATGTTTAAAAAGATTTGAGATGATCCTTTATTAAAAGCAAAGTATAAGTTCATTAACTTTTTTTTAAAAAAGAGATGTCCTCATCTAATCAATCAGCTCTACCAAGATCAAAAATATATGGTAGCTTATACAATCTTCAGCATCAGTTACATGTGTTACATTGTTTATGTAGTACAGAGTAACCTTCAGTTTCGCACAATATTTGCAATTATATTTCATAAGAACGGTAAAAAGGTTTAAAAAAGTCAGAACAATTTTGTAAAGTTCCAATTGCACACACATTAATGAGCATTGGCAGATCACCAATTGTTGTTTCTCATGAGAATTAAGACCAATACTACTACTTGGATGTACACTCAATGGCTGCTTTATTAGGTACATCTCCATGTTAATGCAAGTGTCAGGTTAGCTCACGAATAATTGAGTGAGATCCTGCTGTCTACATGAGTATTGACTAAACTTCCCTGGAGGCGCGGAGTCTAACAAAATGGGAGGTGTTCACTAGGGATTCCCGCAAGGGAAGATGGGCTTCTGCGGCTCCCACTTTGCAGGTCGCGGCCCTCCAGGAAAGCTCCCAATGTGACAGCTAGAGAACGAGTTACATAGCAGGAGAATGATCCAATTCGGACATCAAATGGTGGTAACAAAGATTACCATTTTATTGTTAAACATAAATACAAGGGTTCTATGAAGACTTGAGTAACTTGCAGATGATGATCACGAAGACATGCAAGAATAATAACTGTCAGCAACATTCATTAATACAAGCTGCATATGCAATATCCAGAGTCTCTATAAATAGTAGAATTGAGGCACAGGAATCAACAAAGTCTAAACATATTCAGCCACTATTGGCACAGCTTGTCACAGATGATGGAGCTGATAACAGTAATCAACAATGCCGGCCAGGTAGATAACAGATGCGGATCATAGCGTTCATCACAAACAGTGGAACAGATATGCAGAGATCGTGACAGTCCAACATACAGCAACGATGAATACAGAGCAGCGATAAGTAGCAGCTTACCATGAATTGTGGAACAGATAGCAGTAGTCAGCAATGCAGGCCGAGTAAGTAACAGGTGTAGATCATAGCGTTCACCACAAACAGTGGAATAAGTATGCAGAGATCGAGGAAGTCCAACATACAGCAGTGATGAATAGCAGCTTACCATGGATTGTGTAACAGGTGTAGATAAAAGCGTTTACCACGAGCAGTGGAACAAGTATGCAGAGATCGAGGAAGTCCAACATACAGTAGCGATGAACACACGGCAGTGATGAATAGCAGCTTACCACGGATTCTGGAACAGGTACCATAATAGCAGTCAGCAATGCAGGCCTAGCAGGTAACAGGTATAGATCATTGCATTCACCATGAGCAGCAGATAAACTCAGTTTCCACGGGTATGCATCCCAACAGAGACATCAGAGTAACAGTAAATGACTTAAAGAACCAGCAATGCAAGAATGAACGTAGAGGCCTTATAAAGGGAGGCTGACCAATGGTAAACCTGACCAGTACACAGGTGTAGTAAACACAGGTGCAGACCATGACTAATCGTCTGCACTAGAACAGGAATTAAAGTGACAGTCAGTGTTTAGAGGCTCGGGTAGAGGTACCCGGGGAGCGGAGTGGGACGGCAAGTATCTAATCAGCCAGTCATGTAGCAGCAAACTCAATGCATAAAATAATTCAGACACGGTTAAGAGCTTCAGTTGCTGTTCCAACCAAACACCAGAATGAGGAAGAAATATGCTCTAAATGACTTTGACTGTGGAATGATTATTGGTGTCTGACTGGGTGGTTTGAGTATCTCAGAAACTGTTGATCTCCTGAGATTTCCACACACAGTCTGTAGAGTTCACAGAGAATGGTGTGCAAAACAAAAAACAGCCAGGGAGTGGCAATTCTGTGGGTGAAAAATGTCTGGTTAATGAGAGAGGTCAGAGGAGAAGGGCTAGACTAGTTCAAGCAGACAGGAATGCAACAGGAACTCAAATGAGCATGCGTTACAACAGTGGTATTTAGAAGAGCATCTCTGAACTTACAGCACATTAAACCTTGAAGTGGAAGGTTACAGCTGAAGACCACATCGGGTTCCACTCCTGTCAACTAAGAACAGGAAACTAAAGCTACAGTGGGCACGGATTCGTCAAAACCGGACAGTCGTCTGGTCTAACGAATCTCTGTTTCTGCTGTCATTCGCAGATGGTGGGGTCAGAATTTGGCATAAACAACATGAATCCATCCTGCCTTGTGTCAATGGTGAGGCTGGTGGTGATGGTGTAAATGGAGAGGGGAATATTTTTTTGGTACACATTAGGAACCTAAATATCAACTGAGCATCGCTTAAATACCAAAGTCTACCTGAGTATTGTTGCTGAACATGTGCATCAGTTTATGGCCACAGTATACCCATGATCTAATGGCTGCTTCCAACAGGATAACGCACCATGTCACAGAGTACATATCATCTCAAGCTGGTTCCACAAACAACAATGAGTTCAGTAGTTTCAGTAGTCTCCACAGTCAGCAGATCTCAATCCAATCAAGCACCTTTGGGGTGTGGGGGGAGAGAAGATTTTCAGCATCAATATGCAGCCAACAAATCTGCCGCAATTGGGGGCTGCTCCCATATCGACACAGGCCACAATCTTTAAGGAATATTTCCTGCACCTTGTTGAATCCATGTTTTAAAGTAATTCTATCGTTTTCAAATAAGCATTGCCCAAGCGATTGTATTCTGTTTCTAACGCACAAAGTGATTTATTTTAGCAGATGTAAAAAGTTAACAGTTCAATACATGATTGTAATATAATACAGTACAGTACAGCACAGCCAATAGCAAAAGATACATACATACCGCGCTCTTATTGCATGCATTCGCTGCGCATCCACGGGACCCAATGGACAGTTTATCTGCTTAGAATACTGTGTCTGAGTTGACTGCAGACTGGGTGCCCGACTATGATCATATATACACATTCAGTGTTACAGAGAACAATAGAGATGACGTAGATTGTTTCTATAGGTCCAGAAAAAGGGTGGCTCCAGGGTAAACAGGTCATAGGCTGATTCAATCTAAGGAATCCAAAGGTGGGGGTCATCTCTCCAGGGGGGTCTGCTCCTTTCATAGCCAGCATCATACAAAGGTTTATTCCCTAATATTAATAACTAAAGTATGCAATGTGCGATCTCTTCGCCGACTGCACCGGACAGCTGCTGATGAATAGGGGATCAATATGATATCAGGCATGACACCTTTCCTATAACCTAAACCTTTAATAACACTAAAATGTACATTTAATCATATTATATAAACTAATAATAAACCAAATACTATCTGCTCATAAATTACAGTGTAATGGAACCAATATGAATATGAATTATATAGATAACTAAATGTTGTAATGCGAGTGTGTGCGTGCGTATTTTACTGTGCGATCGCACCACGCGCTGTGTTAGGTGGCGTACGGATCTGTGTTACGTGGCGTACGCATCGCAATCGCACGGCAAAACAGTATTCACCAATATACATTCGTTCATCCAATTATACGACTTCGACACATGCCACAAAGAATCATCATCATCATCTATTCATTTATAGAGCGCCACTAATTCCACAGCGCTGTACAGAGAACTCATTCACATCAGTTCCTGTCCCATTGGAGCTTACAATCTAAATCCTCTAACAAACACGCACACAGACCGAGAGAGACTAAGGACAATTTAATAATAGACAATTAACCTACCCGTATGTTTATATTTTTTTGGGAGTGTGGGAGGAAACCCACGCAAACACGAGGAGAACATACAAACTCCACACAGATAAGGCCATGGTCGGGAATCGAACTCATGACCGCAGTGCTGTGAGGCAGAAGAGCTAACTGTGCGACCATGCTGCCCATTCAGGCTATTCTGGGGGCAAACGGGGATCCTGCCCAGTACTAGAAAGGTGTCCCTAATAAAGTGGTCTCCGGGAAGATCTCATAGGGGGGTTACGGTGGAAGAATTTTGGACAAGCTGAAAAGCTGTGATCATGTCATTGCTCTGCAGGGCCAAAATTGTGCAATTTCCCACGAATCACGTTATAAAGGCCCTCGTCCCACCCTCTTCACTAGGAAGTGAGCGGGGTGCGGGAGGGTGTCCTGGATATTCCAGGAGAGTAGGCAAGTATCTCTGTAGGCAGGGCCGTAACTAGGGATGTGCGACAGGGGCGACCGCCCAGGGCGCAACGCTGAAGGGGGGCGCAATTTAGGAATATGTTAGGTTAATTTGGTTAAAATTGAGGGCTAGGGGGGCGGCATTTGTCTTTCTCGCCCAGGGCGCTAGAATTCTAAGTTACGGCTCTGTCTGTAGGCATACATAAGTAAAGATAAGCATTTTACTATACATTCTAGTACAGTAGTATATAACCTGTAGCATAGCATTGGTACACTTAAACCCTTATTTACCATTCAACAAGTTAAATAAACAACCCACATTCTGCACATACATCTCTAGGATATGAGAAACGAAAGTGAAAGTAGGAGTATTCTCAGTTTGTGAGAAATGAAAATAAAGATAAAGAATAAAGATTCTAGTCAGGGAATCTTAGACATGAATCCCAGCAACCAATCAGATTCTAGCTGACATTTTATAGAATGTACTAAACCAATGATAACTAGAATCTGACTGGTTGCTATAGGCAACATCTCCACTTTTTCAAACCTGCAGTTTAGTAAATATACCTCCTAGTCTCAGATTCCCCAGGACCAGACCAGACAGCTTATACCCTGTAACAGATACAATTACCTTGTTAAATTCAGATATGTGAAATAGGTCTGTTGTTCCTTATGGTCTGGTTCACTGAGGGAGAGGGATAAAAAATAAGGGTAACAGACACCTCTGATGGGTCACGATCATCTACATGGACAAGCTCGGTTATAGTTCCAGACCTGGTGACTGCATTCACTCTTTCAGCACACAGGGACCACTCAATGCATGCAATATACATTTCACACATCCCATACACCACCATTTATCATTGTTTATAAGGCTCCACAAACCTCTGCAGCACCGAATCGTCAAGAGTTACAAATCACACACAAACAAAATATAATTTCTCAAAACATAGAATAAGTACAGCCAAAGTTGGCAAAGGAGGTGCAGACATGATATATATAAGGCTAGGGAGGGCCCTGCTCATTATAACTTACAATCTAGAGGGAGAGGGCAATGCTGAGACAATAGGAGCTAGTATGACTGGACAGGGGACTGCAGCTAGAATCTGTATAGGGAATAGTATCTGTTGGAGGAAGGATAGGCTATAATAAAGAGGTGTGTTTTGAGACACCGCTTTCAGGATTGAAGGTTGGGAGCGAGTCTGGTCAGACTTGGAGGTGGGTGTGAGAGTTGGTTACCAAAGAGGGGGAGAGGACAGGTCAGAGGCAGATTGGAGGCAGCGAGGGAAGTGTATCTCGAAACAAGGTCAAAGATGTGTCAAAAGAAGAAGTTAATGTTACGAGCCGCGGCGGTACTCACAGCCGCCGCGGCTCGCTTCCTCTGGCGTCCCGGCCGTCACCTTCACAACCATGACATAATTTCCGCCCAACTCCCGACTGTTGCCAAGGCAATGGTTGGCCGCTTATTCAGCGCGGCGTCCCGGCAGTATAGAAAGCCGGGCGCGCACGCGCATTCATTAGATTAGGTGTTAGATTCAGCTTGGGGCTGAATTAGCAAGCATTAGCCTGCAATTGTGCACTCCAGGGGCAAGCCCTTATTGGTCTGTCTGTATAGCAGGCAATTAGCCTGCAAGTGTGCATACCCCAGGGGCAAGCCCTGATTGGTCTATCCTCTGTATTTAAGGCAGTGAGGTCTGCAGCCTCACTGCCGGTTATAGCGTCCAGTTTGCCTGTCAGCTAACCTGCTCCTGTATCGTGTTGGTGACAACCTGTGGATTGATTTCTTGTGTATGACCCCTGCCTGGACTTTTGACTCTGCCTGTTTGCCAGTGACCCTTGACCATTCAGCCTGTACTTTGGACCTTGCTACCGTGCCTGTGACCCCGACGTTTGGCGTGTTTACAGACTATTCCTGCTTGCAAGTGACCTCTGCTTGTTCTCTGGATACACTGTCTACCATAACTCTCTGTTCCTGGGTTCTCCACATTCGGTACACATTTCACGACCCTCTGTTTGTCTGCAGCCAAGTCTGTCCCCACCACTAGGGGCAACAGTGAACACCAGACTTTCGGAGCAGACTCCGAGTTTTGTTGTACCGGCTGGAGGGGTTCCTAACAGTTAATGAGAGCTTTGAAGGTGAGGGTTCTGAGAAGCTTTAATTATATTCTGGAGGAAAGAGGGAGTCAATACAGAGATTTGCACAGTTGTGCAGCAGATGTGGAGCTATGAGAGAGGAAGAGCAGTCTCACTGAGGCATTTAAGATGGATTATAGAGGTGAAAGCCAGATAGTAGGAGGTTGTAGTAGTCACGGTGGGAGACAATGAGATACTGGATAAGGGTTTGGTAACATCCTGAGTGAGAAAGGGATCTATTCTAGCATTGTTACAATGGAGAAGGCGAAAAGACAGCACAAGGGACTGAATGTGTAGAGTGAAGCTAAAGGCTGGAGTCAAGGATGACACCAAGGAAGCAGGCTTGACAAACAAGGAGATTGTGATATTGTCAACTGTTAGGGAGTAGTATTACATTGTATCCTCAATTCATGCAGCATATCTAATATATGTTACAAAGCATTACAAAAAATGATGCATACAACAAAATGTGATTATCCCTTATATTACTTGAGCATTAGCGAATAAAGTAAATATCAAAATGTAGCAACCACATTACAAGGGAAAATATGATCATTCAGGGCTTGCTTGTTAGATGCAGTAATAGACTGGCAACAAAGGGGATACAGAAGACAGTCACCCATAGAGACATTTCTCTTACCTAGTACACACACTATTCTGACTCAGAACAGTCCAATGTACTGGTTCTTCTCCACTCCAGCTATCTGCATTCCATTTCTAGTACCAAGTAATGTCATGGAAATATGAGACAATACTGAATGTTTTGAGCGATCAGAGATGATCCTTTATTAAAGGCAAAGCATTAATAAATGTAATTTAGAACAATCTGACATAGTGCCCCTTTGCAATCAAATAACTATCCACATAAACAATATGCTGTAGTTTATATAAGCTTAGGCATTGTTTACATTTATGTTAAATTGTTCATTTGCATATTACGACATATATGTATTACAAAATAAATTTCAGCTTAGCACAGCGATTAAAATTATATTTGATCAGAGCAACAAGGTTGAAAAAATTAAAATGATCTCTGTAATGTTCTATAGTACATACATTAATGAGCATTGGCAGAAAGAAACTGTCTATTTTCTTGTGAGAATCAACGCCAATACTTCTTCTTGTATACTTATAAAACAATTTGCTATTTAATCACATACTAGTAATTTTCCAATAGATAAATAGAAAAATTCTTATTTATTCTATCATATGTGTTCAAGTTAACCCATATATGTAATTACCTCTTACACTATCCACCTGACTTATAGGAAGTATTATGGAATCCCCCCCACCCAGGGGCGGATTGGGAACTTAAAGTGGCCCTGGAAAAAAATTATTGAAGTTGCCTCATGTCGGCAGGACCAAAATAACTGTAGGTGGGGCCAACACAAAAGTAGGCGGGATTTAGAACTACAGGAATTTGGTTGTAGTAACATTTAGGAAAACCTAGATGTGATGACTTTACACACAGTGGGGGGTATTCAATTGTTAGCGTTAACCGGAAAAAACGAGCGCTCAAAAAATCTTAGCGTTAATACGGTAATTACTTGCTCAATTTCAGCTCGCCGCTCCCTGAGCGACGAGTTTAAATTCCGCGAGTAAACTACCGTATTAACGCTTTTCTCGTGCAATATTACCGTATAAACGGTAATATTTTTTGAGCGCTTGTTTTTTCCGGTTAACACTAACAATTGAATACCCCCCAGTGGGTCATCTCTAAAGCCATGCAGGGCAAATGTAAAGTATACTATAGGCAGCCCCCTCTTAGTATAGTATAGGTAGCCCCCCAATAGTATAGTATAGGTAGCTCCCCTTAGTATAGTATAGGCAGCCCCCCTTAGAATAGTATAGGCAGCCACCCCTTAGTATAGTATAGGCAGCCCCCCTTAGTATAGTATAGGACCCCCCCTTAGTATAGTATAGGACCCCCCTTAGTATAGTATAGTATAGGTAGCTCCCCTTAGTATAGTATAGGACCCCCCCTTAGTATAGTATAGGACCCCCCTTAGTATAGTATAGTATAGGTAGCCCCCCTTAGTATAGTATAGGACCCCCCCTTAGTATAGTATAGGACCCCCCTTAGTATAGTATAGTATAGGTAGCTCCCCTTAGTATAGTATAGGTAGCTCCCCTTAGTATAGTATAGGCAGCCCCCCTTAGAATAGTATAGGCAGCCATCCCTTAGTATAGTATAGGCAGCCCCCCTTAGTATAGTATAGGACCCCCCTTAGTATAGTATACTAAGCCCCCCTCACTTACCTTCAGTTGCTCTGAGCAGCGTCTGTCTGCCGAACAGCACCGTGAGAGCCTAGCAATTGGCTGCCTGTTACTGCCCACTGAACACCAATATTTTAGATTGCTTTCCTGTACGTGCCTCCCCCCACCGCATCCAAACGCGCCCCCCCCGGGAAATCTGAGGTGGCCTCTAGGTGGCCTCGTTAGGCCATCGGCCTACAGGGAAACTTCCCTGTAAGGTCTATGGCCAATCCGCCCCTGGCCCCACCCTATCCTAGTATTTATCTTGTGTTTAAGGTACGAATTCAGTGAACAAGAAACTGAACAGAAGATTTGAAGGCAAGATCTATTCCCAAGCGGTGGACCTACCAATGTTGTTGTCTGAGCAGAACATAAAATAGTACCATTGACATTCTTAATACAAACTAATATACAAGTTTGCATCAATCTATGGTTTGTTTTAGGAAAATAGGATTGTCGCCTAGCAACAGCTGGTGGATAAGTAGCAAACCTACCGAAATACCACTACAGCAGTGTTAGACTGTGAAAAGAAACTGTACCACAGAGTGTGCCAAGCACGCTCACATGTACCTTTAAACGCACCAACAATAGAGGTTTTGGAAGCTCACTAATGGCAATCCACCCCTAGTGAAGGGAAATAAGAAAGCAAAAAAGGGGTAACACCTTTAGCAAGGAACATAATTGCAACAGAGTATCTTGGGACCACGGCTAGATTTATTGTAATATACACAACTATCAAATTGAAAAGGCAAACTGTAACATAGGGATAATGGACAATGAATCAACTATGTCTGGAAACTAAAACACTGAAACTGAGGAAAACATCATGGTGAAGCTGGCAGCTATTCTATAACTGGACATTCTTGTGGCTTGGGCAACACTGCGAAATGGTGCTTTCTTGGGCACACTGGTTTGAGTAATGCTTTACAAAAGTTCAAACCGAAGAGCAGGACTGTGGTAATCTGCTGCCACACAGTCGGGGTGTCCTACTAGAAGAGGATGAAAGTGATAAACTTAACCATAGTTTTCTCTCCCTCTGAATTCAGTCTATGCTCTTGACATTGCCCATAATGCACTTTGTGGGGTCTGGATTTGAAACCTTGTCTTTGTGGACCTTCCAGAGCCTTGGTAAATTTGGGTTAGAGTCCCGGAATTTGAAATCCAACCCCCTTGTTGAAAGGACCTCCTGACTAGATTAAGACCTTTTTGATGTAGGAAAATGACTCATGGGCTTTAAGACAAACCTTTATCTCCACAATGAACGGAGGCCCAAACAAATCTGCATTTAAAATTATGGGCTAGATCTGCAATGCCTACTCTGGATAGCCAAATGCTATAATTATATTTCTGCACTATAATCATAGCTTTGAGGAGGGCAAATTTAGAGGCTACCAGAGACTTGATAGAACAACCTCTCTCAGTCTTGTCACACACAAACAATAATAAACCAATGCAACCTAATACTGGACTGTCCAGTCAGTGGTGTCATTATTCATCTTAGTACTGACACTGGAGGCTAGGGCTGGATCATTGAATGGAGCGAAGAGGACATCTGGTAACCCTGTGCAATTATGAAGCACCAACTCATGCTCTGTACTGAAGGTGATGCAGAAGGTCAGTCTTCTTGGACTACCAGTCTCATGTGAAAGGAATCTGAAAGGTGTTCCACTGAAGGCGGGTATACTGTGGCTCATGATGACCCCTTATGCTGACTATGTTCAGTTTCATGCTGCCAGCAAGGGCAGAGCAGGGATGCCTGCTACAGACAAGGGTAGGCTGCTTGCTTATAGGCAGGGATAGACAGCTTATCTACAGGCAGTGACAGGTATGAGGACAAAGTTTTATCAAAACATTTCCATTAGACAGGGGCCGTAACTAGGGCTGTGCGATTAGCGTGACTGCCCAGGGCGCCACCCTGAAAGGGGGAGCAGTTTATGAGTATTTTAGGTTCAATTTATTAAATTTGAGGGTGAGTGGGGTGGGGGGGGGGGGGGGCGGTGGTATTTTTGTTCAGTTCCCCAGGCACTAAAAGTTTAAGTTACGGCTCTCCTAATAGAAACCTTGTGTTTTTGTCTCTATGAACCCGTGACCAGGGGAAAGCAGAGCCGTAACTAGGCAGGTGTGGGTGGTGCTGTTGCCCAGGGCGCAAGCCCAAGGGGGCGCAGCAGCCGCCTGCTACCTGCCTCTTTTACTAACACCTGACAGACCCCAGAATCAGACTGCTGGCCGCCAGGCTCATCCAAAATGGCGGCCCGCACCCGGCTTCTCCACCCTTCTAAACTCTGCCCTCTGCCACTCAGCGTCTGATGTCATGACATTGCTAGCTCTTTGTATTGTATGGCAGTCATAGAAATGCTCTCTGTATTGTATGGTGGTCATAGCAATGCTCTCTGTATAGTATGGTGGTCATAGCAATGCTCTCTGTATAGTATGGCGGTCATACCAATGCTCTCTGTATAGTATGGCGGTCATAGGAATGCTCTCTGTATAGTATGGCAGTCATAGGAATGCTCTCTGTATAGTATGGCGGTCATTGGAATGCTCTCTGTATTGTATGGCGGTCATACCAATGCTCTCTGTATAGTATGGTGGTCATTGGAATGGTCTCTGTATAGTATGGTGGTCATAGGAATGCTCTCTGTATAGTATGGCGGTCATAGGAACGGTCTCTGTATAGTATGGCGGTCACAGGAATGCTCTCTGTATAGTATGGCGGTCATAGCAATGCTCTCTGTATAGTATGGCGGTCATACCAATGCTCTCTGTATAGTATGGCGGTCATAGGAATGCTCTCTGTATAGTATGGCGGTCATAGGAATGCTCTCTGTATAGTATGGCGGTCATTGGAATGCTCTCTGTATTGTATGGCGGTCATACCAATGCTCTCTGTATAGTATGGTGGTCATTGGAATGGTCTCTGTATAGTATTGTGGTCATAGGAATGCTCTCTTTATAGTATGACGGTCATAGGAACGGTCTCTGTATAGTATGGCGGTCACAGGAATGCTCTCTGTATTGTATGGCGGTCACAGGAATGCTCTCTGTATAGTATGGTGGTCACAGGAATGCTCTCTGTATTGTATGGCGGTCACAGGTACGCTTTCTGTATGGTACGGCGGACACTAGGATGCTCTTTATATTATGTGTGTGTGTATGTATGTATGTATGTATATATAAATATATGTATCATCATCATCATCATTCATTTATATAGCGCCAACATATTCCGTAGTGCTTTACAATTGGGGACAAACACAGAAAACTAATAAACAAACTGGGTAAAACAGACAAAGAGGTGAGAAGGCCCTGCTCGCAAACTTACAATCTATGGGACAATGGGAGTTTGATACATGAGGTTAAGTCTACATTTTGCATTTCGACCCAGCCAAACTGCAAAGGTAAAAGTGACTCATAGGCTAAATCAGGGGTGCCGCGGCGCTGTCACTGGGGTGCCGCGGGCCAGCCATAAAAAAAAAAAAAGACACAGAAACTTACCAATCCGTCGGGCGCCGGGACCCAGCAGCCTCCTCTCTCCCACAGCTGCCACTGAATATCGACGTCAGTAACAAGCTGCGGGAGAGAGGAGGCTGCTGGGTCCCGGCGCCCGACGGATTGGTAAGTTTCTGTGTTTTGTTTTGTTTTTATGGCTGGCGCCTGGCACGGGGCAGAGGATGGGGACAAAGAGCAGAGGATGGGGACAGAGAGCAGAGGAGGGGGACAGAGAGCAGAGGATGGTGACAGAGAGCAGAGGATGGTGACAGAGAGCAGAGGAGGGGCACAGCGGGGCAGAGGAGGGGCACAGTGGGGCAGTGGAGGGGGACACAGTGTGAGAGGGGCAGTCGAGGGGGACACAGGGTGTGAGAGGGCAGAGGAGGGGGGACAGCGTGACAGAGCAGAGGAGGGGAACAGCGTGAGAGGGGCAGTGGAAGGGGACACATCGTGAGAGGGCAGAGGAGGGGGACATTCTGAGAGAGGGCAGAGGAGGGGGGACAGCGTGACAGAGCAGAGGATGGGGACAGAGAGCAGAGGATGGGGACAGCGGGGCAGAGGAGGGGGACAGAGAGCAGAGGATGGTGACAGGGGGGCAGAGGAGGGGGACAGAGAGCAGAGGATGGGGACAGAGAGCAGAGGATGGTAACAGCGGGGCAGAGGAGGCGGACAGAGAGCAGAGGAGGGGCACAGCGGGGCAGAGGAGGGTGACACAGTGTGAGAGGGGCAGTGGAGGGGGAAACAGCGTGAGAGGGCAGAGGAGGGGGACAGTGTGTGAGAGGGCAGAGGAGGGGAACATTGTGAGAGAGGGCAGAGGAGGGGGGACAACGGGACAGAGCAGAGGAGGGGGGACAGCGTGACAAAAGGCAGAGAGGGGCAGTGGGAGAGAGGGCAGTGTGTCTGGATGCAGAGGAGGCAGTGTGTCTGGATGCAGAGGGGGCAGAGTGCCTGAGGGCAGAGTGTCTGGATGCAGAGGGGGCATTTTTGCATACAACTAAATAAGTATTTCTGTCCTGACCTAAATACTTATTACAATTTTTTGACCCAACTACTTCTAAAACAGGACTGCTCAATAATTATTTTGGAGGGGTGCCTTGAAAAAATTTGGAGACTCTAAGGGTGCCGCGAACTGCAAAAGTTTGGGAACCACTGGGCTAAATGATCATGTCACACAACAATGTTAGTCAGAGGGTAGTTGTCTTGTGTGAAATTGTGTAACGGGTGGTAATAGGGTAATGTAGTGAGGTTAAAAGGGTGGTTGAGGAATATTATAAGATTGTCTGAAGAGGTGGGTTTTCAGAGAATGCTTGAAAGTTTCTAGACCAGAGGAGAGTGTTATTGTGCGAGAGAGAGAATTCCATAGAGTGGGTGCAGCCCGAAAAAAGTCCTGTAACCGGGAATGAGAGGATGTAATGAGGGTGGATGAGAGATGCAGATCTTGTGCAGAACGGAGTTGCCGAGTTGGGAGATATTTTGAGACAAGAGAGGAGATGTATCTTGGTGCAGCTTTGCTGATAGCCTTGTAGGTTAGTAAAAGTATTCTATATTGGATTCGGTAGAAAACAGGCAACCAGTGTAGAGATATAAAGAGTGATTCAGCAGAGGAGAATAACGATTTGCAAGGAAAATCAATCTTGCCGCTGCGTGCAAAATAGATTGTAGGGGTTTCAGTCTGTTTTGGGGAAGACCAGTAAGGAGTGAATTGCAATAGTCAATGCGGGAGATAAGTGCATGAATTAAAGTTTTTGCAGTGTCTTGTGTGTGTCACGGTTGGCAATAATGGAAATAGATCCCTAGGCTCTGCTGAACATGGCTAGGCCCACCCACGGGCGCAGAGTCTAACAGGAAGCTGGTTTTCACCAGGAACCTCCGCAAGGAGGTATGGTCTTAGCAGCACCAACCCTGCAGGTGGCGGTCCAGTGAGTGAGTGAATAGCAGAACATTGTGGAGGAGCCAGGAGATGCAAGAAGTAACACTGCTACTAGCAGGTGAGAGGTAGAGACACAGGAACAGTGGTAATATATACTGATGATCACTGAGGAGAGTGCAATGGATAATTAGTGGACAACTGCTGATCAGTCACAGGAGTACTAGCGGCTCTGAGAGGTAGCGATGAGAGAACCGAGGTTGTCACGATGAAGTACTCTGGAGATGGTAATAGAGATACTGGAGCAGCGATAGTTCAACACAGGCCACGAGCTGAGAGCAGACTGAAGTGCACGAAATCCACGAAGAGAACAGGAACCAGAACCACAGGCTGCAGGAAGTGAGCTTGAAGAACAGGCGTCAGACAGGTGAATCCAAGTGGTTTAAATAGTGCTCAAATAACACTTAGCCAATAAGGAAAAGGGAGGAGGTCCTGAAGTGAAACAGACCCTGCACCTGCGCAGATCTGACTGTAGATGAATGAATGGTGTGAGCCTGACGCCAGGACATGCCAGTTTCAAGATCAGTGAGAGGCAGGTAATGAGACTGGTGCCCGTATGCGGGAGCGGAGCGTGACAGTATGAGATATGTGCGAATTCTGGAAATGTTTTTAAGATGTATGTAACATGATTTAGATATAGAGTCAATGTGGGGAACAAAGGATAGGTGTGAGTCGAGGATTACACCTAGGCAACGAGCTTGTGGGGTGGGATTTATGGTCATGTTATCAACAGAAATAGAAATGTCAGGTATGCTCTTGTTGGCGGGTGGGAATATTATTAACTCTGTTTTAGAAAGATTAAGTTTGAGTTGGCGAGAGGATATCCAAGATGAAATGGCAGAAAGACAGTCAGTTACACGGGACAACACAGATGTTGAGAGATCAGGAGAGGATAGATAAATTTGGGTATCATCCGCATAGAGATGATACTGAAAACCAAATGAACTTATTAGATTTCCAAGAGAAGCGGTATAGATAGAGAACAGCAGAGGACCTAGCACTGAGCCTTGCGTTACTCCAACTGATAGGGGAAGCGGAGCAGAGGTGGCCCCAGAGAAATTAACAGTGAAAGAGCGTTTAGAAAGGTACAATGAGAACCAGGATAGAACAGTGTATTGAAGACCTAGGGATTGCATTGTTTGTATGAGAAGAGTCAACGGTGTCAAATGCAGCCGAGAGATCCAGGAGAATTAGGAGAGAGTAATGGCGTTCAATTTTAGCAGTGATCAGATCATTGACAACCTTAGTCAACGCAGTCTCTGTGGAGTGTTGAGAATGAAAATCAGACTGAAGAGGATCCAACAGGTTGCTTGCGGGAAAAAAAAAGCGTGTGAGGCGAGTGTAGACAAGTCTCTCTAGAAGCTTGGAGGGGCACGAGAGCTGAGAGATGGGACGGTAATTTAAGAGAGAGTTTGGGTCGAAATCCGATTTTTTAAGGAGTAATCACTGCGTGCTTGTATAGTGAAGGAAAGATGCCAGTAGAGAGCGAGAGTGTCACTCACCGGACTGTGAGTGCCATTTCTCCTGTGTTCAGGAACCGTGGCCGTCCGCCATCCTGAGGGACTGCGCATGTGCAGCCCTTATGAAACCTTCAGTACCTGTTGCTTTTAATTGATTGGATGATCAGGCAACCCTCCCTATTTAAACCACCTGTGATCATTACTTGGTGGCCTGATCTTGGAGTCTCATTCCCCATGAGCCTCTGAAGGTGTTCATGTGTTTCCTCGTGTATTCAGCTCCAGCTGATTCCTGTCTACTTCGTTTGTGGTTTCCAGACCACTTCAACTCTCCTGTGTTCATCGTGTCTACACTCAGCTGATTCCTATCTGCTACTGCTGCCGGATTCCACTCCGCCTCAACTCTCCTGTGTTCAGCGTGTCTGCTCTCCGCTGCCTTCGCTACTACTGCTGGATTCCAGACCGCCTCAACTCTCCCGTGTTCATCATGTTTCCAGTGTTACTTACTACTGCTTCCTGAGTATTGCTCCGTTGATTACCGGCTACCTTCCGTGCGCTGCACCAACTTGATTACTGCTTCCAGCCTCCAGTGGTCTCTCCTCCTGCCGGCGTTCAGCCGTTCAGGTATCCCTACACGTCTCCCTGACAGCCTGCTCTCCTGAACCGCGGTATGCATACTTTCCATTGACTTTGCTATTGTATTGCATATCCGTCTGGACTGTGTTGTGTTCATCTCCGGAGTCGTCCATCTACTAAGGCTATTGTTACTATTGACTTTGTTTCCTATTGCCTGGATCTCTATAGTGACTTTGTATACTTCAAGCAGCGCTTGTCAGTTATTCTTGTATTGTGGATATCATCGTGGGATCAGGTTCCGTGTGCCCCGTGTATCCTCAGTATTCCATTCATCTCCTCGTGTCCCTCCTCACATATATATAGCAGTGGTACAACTTGCTGAACGCAGACCACTGACTCCTATTTCCCATTGGCACCAGTTTCAAGTATCCTCTCACATAAGCAGTGGTACAACTTGCTGTACGCAGACCACTGACTTCCCGTTACCTACTTGCACCTGGAATCCATTCCTTCACTATAGACAGTGGTACAACTTGCTATACGCAGACCACTGACTTTCACTTCCTCCTCTCTACTCCTGGACATTCCTCCTCACTATAGCAGTGGTACAACTTGCAGTACGCAGACCACTGACTCTCCTCACGTTTACTTGTCCATCTGGTTCCTCGTGTACATACATCTAAGTCATTACCAGTTGCTGCTAGTCATAGACTTTCCTCGAGCATTCTCTCACCATCTGCTGATTCTCCTGTTCCGTTGTCACCCTGCTACCAGAGGACCATAGTACCAGCTATATTACTCTGGTAAGAACATCTGGTGATATTCTGGGTAAAGACTCCTAGTGCCCGTGACAGAGAGATTACAGATTTACGTTAGAGGTAAAATGAGCACAGGAGACAGGGATCTACCAATTTGCGAGGGAATAGGATCAAGAGGACAGGAGGTAGAGTAGGAAGATAAGAAGAGCGTAGAAATTTCCTCTTCATTTGTGGGGTCAAATGAAGAGAGGGTGTCAGAGAGTAGTGGGAAGGAATTGAGCTGATTGCTTGTCGAGGAAGAGGATACCATTTCTAGTCTGATCTTATCAATCTTGTCCTTGAAGTAGGAAGCAAGATCCTGGGCACTGATAGTAGACGGAGGGTTCGGGGTGGGAGAATTGAGAAGATATTTAAATGTTTTAAAAAGGCGTTTGGGGTTAGAAGCCTGAGCATAGATAAGAGAGTGAAAGATGTTTGTGTTGCAGTGTCCAGAGAATTTCGATAGGAGCAGTAGATAGAAGTATATGTGAAGTAGTCATTAGAGGTGCGAGATTTACACCAGTGACATTCTGCTTTACGGGAAGGTTTTTGAAGATTTCGCGTTGCTGTAGTGTGCCACGGCTGACATCAAAGTCGACGTGTAGTATGTAGTGTCGCTGGAGCTACTTGATCAAAGGCTGTTGTTAGGGTTTGGTGAAAATGAGGTACTGCCATCTCTGGGGAGGAGAATGTAGAGATAGGGGAGAGAATGTGTTGGAGAGAGGTGGAAAATTGTTGAAGATTAATAGAATTAAGATTTCTTATGAGGAGGCTTGGTATTATTTTTATTATTAATTTTTATTTATAGGGCGCCACAAGGTGTCCGTGGCGCCGTACAGGGACAAAAACGAATGACAATACAAGGAGAGACAGCACAGTACAGTAAACATAAAGCACAGTAACTCAGTAAGCTCAATGCACAGCTAGTGAGGGTGGGGGGAGTATCCGCAAATGACGGGGCCCAAAAGGAGGGCGCGGAAGACAGGGAGACCCCCAGAGGGGGGAGGAGGGCCCTCGAGGAGGAGGGCAAAGTAGCAGGAGAGCAGATTTAGAAGTGGTGGAAACAGGAGAAGAGATGGCCCTGCTCAGAGGAGCGTACAATCTAAGGGGAGGGGTGGACAGACGGAGAAACACAGGGGAGAGAGGGAGAGTAGAGGGACGGAGGCAGGCAAGGGGAAAGAAGGGGGAGAGGCAGAGGATAAGGTAGGTAGTTAAGTGGGAGACTGGAAGGCTTTAAGAAAAAGGTGGGTTTTTAAAGCCCGTTTGAAACTGGACAGGTTAGGGGAAGTCCTGATGGAGGGAGGGAGCTTGTTCCAGTGGAGGGGGGCAGCGCGGGCAAAGTCTTGGATACGCACGTGGGAGGAGGTGATGAGGGGGGAAGATAGGCGATGGTCATTGGCAGATCGGAGAGGATGGGATGGAGCATGAGTAGAGAGGAAGGAGGAGATGTAGGGTGCAGTGGAGTTGGCGAGGGCCTTGTATGTAAGAGTGAGGAGCTTGAACAGAGTTCTGTAGGGGAAGGGGAGCCAGTGGAGGGATTGGTAGAGGGGGAGACAGAAGAGGAGCGGCGAGAAAGGAAGATGAGCCTAGCGGCTGCGTTAAGTACAGATCGAAGGGGAGCGAGATGAGAGAGGGGGAGGCCAGTAAGGAGGAGGTTGCAGTAGTCCAGGCGGGAGATGATCAGAGAGTGAATAAGGCATTTAGTGGCATCTTGGGAGAGGAAGGGCCGGATGCGAGCGATGTTACGCAGCTGGAAGCGGCAGGATTTAGCAAGAGAGAGGATATGGGGGAGTTAGACAGTAGAGAGGTTAGAGTAGTGGGGTGAGCATGTAGCTGATAAGGTGATGATCTGAGAGGGGGGAAGGGTGTGTTAAGGAAATTAGAAACTGAGCATAGTCTAGAGAAAACAAGATCAAAGCAATGGCCACCCTGATGAGTAGATGATTCAATCCAGTGGGAGAGGTCAAGTGAGGAAGTTAGAGAGGGTAGTTTGGAAGCCGCTTTGGAAGGTGGGTTATCAATTGGGATGTTGAAATCACCCAGGATGAGGGTGGGGATGTCTGAAGATAAGAAGTGAGGGAGCCATGCAGAGAAATTCTCAATAAATTGTTGGTGTGCTCCAGGGGGACGATAGATCACTGCAACACATAGAGAGAATGGATAAAAAAATGTGAATAGCATGTACTTCAAAAGATGTGAACGTGAGTGATGGGACATTTGGGAGAACTGTGAACGTGCACTGTTGGGAGAGAAGTGGTCCAACCCCACCTCCTTGTCTGCCTTTAGGTCTGGGGGTGTGGTTGAGATGGAGGCCACCATGTGAAAGTGGTGCAGGTTAGGCAGTGTCTGATTGCATAAGCCATGTTTCTGTTATTGCCAGAAGGTTGAGGTTTTTTGAGAGAAAGAGATCATGTATGGAGGTAAGTTTGTTACAAACAGTGCGTGCATTCCAAAGGGCACATTTAAAGGACTTTGGAAGAGAGCGGAAACAGGTGATGTGTCTGAGGTTTGCTTTAGAGCGGTAGAGTTCTGATGTATGTATGTGTGGGGGAACCTGGATTAGGTTATATATCACCTAATAGAAGCAGAGAGAGAAAGATATGTTACCCTGTATTTTCTGGCAACAGGTGGAGGCTGTACTTGTTAAGAGATAATAGAACATATATATATATATATATATATATATATATTTATTTAGTGTGATGGTGATAAGAGGGCACGGTGTGATAAAGATGGCTCCATGGCAGTGTGATGAAGGGGAAACTGTGATGAAGGGGCAGTGTGATAAAGATAAGACCATTACAATTATGTTTCAATTTGTTTCAATGAGTTTTGTTTCAATAACCAATTCATTTTTTTAAACAGCTAGCATGTGATAGCTGCATTGAAAGTACTGTGATTCTATGGAGGCTCATTACATAAAAATCCTTACAAAGCCAGAACGTGAAGAATGGGGAGGGAGGGGGTTTCAGTGCAGTCTAGAACTTGTAAAGCACTAGCCACACCCCACAGTAGGTTGACTATGCCCACTCGACAATTGTCTCTCCCACTTAGATGGGGGCACCGGTGCCCTGTCTCACCCTGAGCACTAAAATGTCTAGTTACAGCACTAGGGGAAAGACAAGATGGTTGCATGATCCTAAACTTCTACTCAGAGCCTGAAGCAGATGAGTACAATCTGACAGTTTCTCTGCTGAGGTAGAAATGAATGAAGGAGGTATCACTCTCTCTGTGATCTTCCTGTCAGATTTGTGCACGTGAATTGGGATAGTTGTAAGGAGTCTGTCACAGAGATAGACACTGCGTTCTCCATGGTGCCGCTGACAGAACAATCATGCAACGCATGCTAGAACTTGTAGCTCCACAACGGCTGACTCTGCCTGGGTCTGATCTACACACAGACATGCTGAACAGCCTACAGAGGCATGGCTATGGCTATGACTATGTGCTTACGTTATCTCACATTCGTTTCATTTCTGGGTAGAGATGTCAGTTTCGTCCTTTGCACTATATGCACCTTGTATCTGTGAGGTCAGCAGCGTCACACCCACTCCCCGCTGCCATTGGTTTAGAGTTGATGTATCAGTCTGTGACGTCACGGCAGCTCAACCACAGATTACTCCTCGAGGTGGGCGGGGACCGGGTCGGGCGGACGGCGCATGCGTAGTGAGGCCACGAGGGAGGAGCCGCCATTGCCGTGGCCGGTGTGTGACAGGGACAGAGATCAGGGCAGATATGGGACCCCCACACGTAGCCGGGCCTTAACTCCCAGGGCCGGGGTGACCATCAGCGTGACATAACGGAAACGCACGGTCGCTGGCCGCATTCGTGTTTGTTTTTATTTAAATGATGCGGGGTGACATCTAGAGCGCCCGGCACGGGGCGGGGACAGATAGGAAACCAGAGCGCTCGTCGGGTGATAGGGACAGCGGGGGGTGAGACAAGGGACCTCAGTTGGAGTAGACCTTAAGAGGGGCGGGATGAGGAGGGAGGCGGTGAGGTTAGATAACGGGATAGTAGGGCAGGTAGGTAGGTGAGTGAGTCTTACAAGGACGTTATACAAGGCTCAGACACACCGGGCGGCTACGGGGGTAGGACCGGGGCACTGAGGGCATCGGGTGGGTGACAGAAGACCGGCCGCAGAGGGGGTGGGCCGTCCTCACGGGAGCTAGTAGGGGAGCCCAGGCTCCGTTTGATGGATCCTCGGATCGCCTGGTTCCAGCCAGAGCAGCTCGGCCCCTCTAACAGCCTGTGGATGCAGATCTGGGAGACCACGCAAGGCCTGAGGAATTTATACTTCAACCACAACAGCCCGGCCTCCCCCGCACACAGCGGATCTTCCAGCAGCTCCTCGGGCTGTGAGGCCACCATGTACCGTGACGGTGGGCCAGCTCAGGCCACCCCAGCCCTGGCCGAGCAAGGGGACTTCTTACCCCTGGAGACCTCCAATAACAACAATAACCAGAGCCCTGGGGGCTGGAGGAAGGGACATGATCACTCCAACAGGAACAAGAGGAAACGTGACAACAAGGCCAGCACCTTCGGACTGAACTACAGCCTGCTGCACGGTCCACCTGGGAATAACGATCCAGGCAGCTCATACAACGGGACTCCCTGGAAAAATAGAAATTACAGCGACGAGGTCATAGGGTGAGTTGAAAACAGTTTCGTTTTTGCAGCCATAGTCTTTAATGTGACATGTAATTATGTGCACAGTGACTTTGATAATAGTTGGAAGGATCAAACTGCTATTTATTGCTTTTGTGGCTCATGTAAATTTTCAATGACACTTATACCATTATGCTGCAAACTCAGTCACAATAGACTTGGACTATACTTCTGTCATAGTAGCTATTGACCTTTAGGTGTCAATGTTAAAAAGGTGTAGTTGGGCTTACAAGGATTTTTGTATTCATTGATATGCAGCATAACATCAGTGAGCTGTCTGTTCCATGTAAATGACAGTTGTTAGTGTCTTATGGTTACCACAGATCAGTATTTTAAGCAATATAGTGATTTGTCTATGTAACAAACTTCTGCATTTTTGGTGTAAGCTGTCCTATAAAATAAATGCACAAAGTAGTTATGGATTCAGATATCCCATACTATGCATGATGCATATGTCTGCCATGCCTTCTTAAGTGTCCTTTCTATGGGCAAGTCTATTTCAGTTGTATATTACTTTTATAGACTGGCAATCAGCTGTGTACAGCAGTTCCCTTATGTAGTTTGCAGTAGTTGAGAGCAGCAATAGAATGTTCTAGGGCAGCGGTGTCCATGCATTCCCTTGAAAGGGGACACATGTTTGTGTTCATGTGTGTTATATGATGTGACGGAAAACCTTATTGTATAGGTTTTGAGGGATTCCTATGATATCCCCGTTGTAGGAGAGTCCATATTGTGTGCATGTGTTTTCTCAGATTGTACACGTGACACAGGGTTGAAGTTTCACCTTTTATTATCCTTTTTTACATAGTGCCTACATGTTACGCACTTCTTTAAAGAGAATATTTAGTAATTTGCATCAGTTTCTGCCCCAATGGTGCTTAGTCTCAATTCTCTGCCACACAAACACACATACCAAGGTCGTTTTGTCACAAAACAATAAACCTGTCGGTATGTTTTTGGAATGTGGGTTGAAACACATACAAACTCCATACAGATTGAAGTTGATATCTTATTCTACATACTTGCTTTTTTAAATTGTCTACATAACTATATTCATGTTAATTTCTACTTTATTGTACATGGTTTGCTGTCTGGGGTTTACTTTTGTTCCACATAAGAATCGATCAGAATGTATGGTTATGAAGTTTGCTGAACACTATGCTGTTATTTACTCTGTAAATGCCAGGGCATTAGCAATCACAGGTTATAATACGTTTATTCTATTTTGTGTATAATAAACATACTGGTAAGTTAATTGACTGCTATTAAATTAACATTAATCTCTCTCGGTGTATGTGTGTGTATGCTAGGGGATTTAGATTGTAAGCTCCAATGGGGCAGAGACTGATGTGAATGAGTTCTCTGTGCTGCGGAATTAGTGACGCTATATAAATAAATGATGATGATGAAAGATGGAGAGTGAACATTCATACATAGTTTAATTTACACAGTGATGGCTTTTCCGTTTTTCAGGTACATTTTTGTGTACATATTTCTTTATAGCGTGATATGTCAATTTGAAAATATACACCAGGAAGTATGAATTTTAAGACGGATATTACAACAATTGCACACTACACAGATGCTAAAAGGCAATAAACATATGTTAATTTTACTGCCTGTTAAGGCTGGTAGAGTGCGTGTTCCATTTACTGACAGATGCATGTTCACCATGCTCCTGAGAAATTGACATTGTCAAATTCAAGGAAGTAATGCAGCTTAGACAGCCTTTTCTTTGGCTATGAAAGGCTACATTAGCTCACACTTTTAATGCTACAGGATCTTTAGCATACACCAGCAGCTACTTCAAATGAAGGGACTCGGTTTTATAGTTTATTTTTTAAAGAATGCTAATAATGTAAAGCTGTACTACTATCTACTGGAATAGTATTAGTAACATGTCCCCCTCTGGAGCACTTGGGGTTGCTACATTCTGCCATTTTCCAAGGGCTCTTCTATTCCTCTTGCAGTTCTGGCTGAAAACAAGAGGGATTGGATTACATCAGGACCAATCATAATCCACAGCCAAGAGATTGTGACTGGTCCTCCTGCTCACACACACACCACCATTTTTAAGCAATGAACAGCATTGATTTGTTGGTCCTGTATTATAGTACCGGAAGAGCCTTGGGAAAAACAGATGCATGGTTGAAGAGCACGTTGTTAAAATTTTACGGTATGTGGCATGTTAATCTCTGGTTGTACTAGTGATATATTTTTTTTTTAAATGTATGTCAGATCTACTGTAATTGGGTTATGCACCCAAAACTAACTTTTATCAGAGGTATATTCCAGATGCTGCTTTTTTTGCGAGTTCTACCTATCATGGGGAGATGTTTCAATAAGTGGGTTATCTCCATATTTAGTTTGATGATTTCAGACCGCCGCTGTCACAAAAAGAATGCTGGGCATCCTGCAGGTGAGCTCTATACTACTGCCCTGCGTGGTAACCACAACGTGTCTCTGCCATGATAGGTGGACCACAGCTTAAAGCAGTTCCAAACGGCTGAAGACCAACTTCTGCGATGTCGGTATATTCCTTTACTTACATATTTACCTCACACACATTTCTTGATAAGATTAGTTTTTGGTGAAGAACCCCTTCAAGCACTTGGGACTCCATTTGGATCAGGCAGCTCATGTGCAGAGCCCCAACTGTTATTTAATGTGGGTAATCTAGAGATTATGTATTCAATTTTGGGATACAATACCCTATTTCTTAGCATGGTTAAACAAGCTATTTTAGTATACTGGTAAGGGAGATTCCTAAATGATGAAATCTTTTACTTAAACCAACCTGAGTGTCCTTTTTATTTTGTCGTTCTTAACTTATTAATCTTTATTAGAACTGGAAGTGCTTCCAAGTTAATAGAGTAGTATATTGACATATATCAGCAAGTCACCTGCTAATGGAGAATTTTAAATGGTTGTTTACATATAAGTGTCACAGATGCTCCTGATAGTGTATCCAATTTGGGTTATCGGAAGATTTGTTTCCAGCCACTTGGTTACTTTACATCCTCTGGTATTCAGACTCCCCTTACATTGCACTAAAGCATACTAAAGTGTACCTGTGCTTGTTCACTGTGAAGGCAGCCATTTTGTGTCCTGAAGCAATATTCAGCCTATCCACTCACTAGGAGCTTGTTACCTCACTGAAGCACAACATCATGCCTCAGTGCAGTTACTACTTCCTAGAAAACTGATAGGCTTGATTGGTTCAGTACCACCCCCCCCCCCCTAAAAAATAAATTAAAAATATGGCTGCGTCCACTGTGTGCAGGCAACAGGTTTCCTTCAAAATATGCAAGGTTCTCGTTTATCAGGGTTTCATACACAATATGTATATTATAGAATATAAACATATTTTTTAGCATTACTCCACAAGTAAGGGGTTCAATTTAGTGCAATAGTCTCAGCTTGTCCAACCTAAGTTAACAGTAAATACTCTAAGGGGCATATTCAATTCGCCGCGTTACTGTTATAAGTAACGTGGCCTGCGCATTATTACTGTTATTACGGTAAAAATGTGTGGTTGTTCTAACGCCGGCTTTTTGCTCGCAGCTCCCTGAAAGCCGGGCTAAAACTACAGTAATAACGATAATAGTTTTACCCGGGCGGTACTTCGGGGGCAATTGAATTCCCCCCCTAAGTTTTTATTGCTGCCTTTATAATGCAACTAATGAAACTTTGTTTTTATAAGACCTGACAATAATAATCGATTAAGAAATCCAGTAGACTGCTTGCATGAATATTTCTACCGACACCCATGGGTGAAAGTAATAACCATAATAATTAAAATAACTAGATTGTAACACACACATTCACTATATTTTCATTTGGAGCAGAGGGAACAGTCCCCATTGCAATATGCAATTTATAATTTTTGTTCCCAGATATTATTTGGGTATGATTATTGTATCCTATTTGGTTACATATCTAAAAACTACTTTACACTGTCTGCACAATTGCTGTTTTAGGCCATACTGGGCCAGCATAGCCTTGTCAGTGGACCTGAATGGATTTTATCTATCTAAACCTATTGCAGGCTGATTTGATTTTACAGCCCTGAAAATGTGTGTGGCAGATGACAGCTTGTCATCTGCTGAGCAGAATACATGTGACCCCTTACAATCCTGGGAGTGTTTCGTAGGGCTTGTGGGGGTATAAGGGCATCTGTGGCTATTTAGCAGCGAGTGGGAGGTCCGTGTGGAATGTGGCAGAATTTTAGAGTGAGGGGCATGTGGGGGCATTTTGGGTTGTGTTATGGGGCTTCCAAGGTTATTTTGCGGCTCTTATTTATTTATTTCAATCTTGAAATTTATGATCTATATGTTGAACGTTTCCTATCAAATCACCCCAGTTACTGGGTGCCAATGTCTAATCACATTTGATATCACCTGGCAAATTTTCTCAATTTAATCTCTTGCTATTTAATTTTTGATCTATGTTCTTGCTAAATGGCACTCAAAGGCTACAGTTCCCTTCACTGCGTCAGAGGTTCCTTAATTCCACTGCACTTTTTTATTTCTAGGACAGCCTGAAACGCAGAGGTTAATACCGAGATGGAGGAGTTTTTATTTTTATTTATTTTTTCCCTTCTCGTCAAAAGAGCAGAGCCTAGAAATTCACACGTAAAACTGCTCCATAGTGATTAAAAGCTCTTTATATGGAAAGGTATTTGCTCCATAGACTAGCAATTCTGTTATTTAGCTATCCACAAAGCATCTATTTTATAAGCAAGAAAAAGAATGTTTCCTAGCAGTTTATCCTAAAGGATTAGACCCTGACAGGCCTCAGGCTCTAAATGAAGCTTTTGACCTTTTAACCTTTGCAGCACCAGAGAGGTACATTTGCACTTCTCTGAAAATGTTTTTGAAAATTCTAATATATTAGCAAGTACAACCTTTGAATTCACTTTTAAATCGGTTGTTTTAAGAATGCACCTGTTCAAGGTTTGTGCTAAATACCAGGATTATTAGAAAAGTGTCGCTCCAGCCAACACTCTATGAAATAATGTGTCTATTGTTATGTTTGTCCCCAATTGTAAAGTGCTACGAAATTAGCTGGTGCTATATGATGAAAATGTAGTTGAGAAAAAACAAATAAGCTTTTGTCATTCACGGCATTGGTAATGTCTAATGCATGATCTTGCCCTGAAGTTTTCACTGCAACTTTTCTTTGCTAATTAAAAGGGAAGTAATAGACCTGTTAAGCCATTATAAAACTTGCTGTCTTTGGCCACTTGCTAAATGTAATAGGGTGTATATTTTGTGGCTTGTCAGGGTGGATGAAACACTCAAACTTTATTGTTAATGACAATCTGTACACAATGTTGAATCTATTAATTTATCCAGAGCATTTGATATTTTGAAGCCTGCAAGCCCATCCAAGGCATCTGTATTAAGAAACTGAATGCAAAGGAATGGTCATAGTTAACATCACCCTTTTCACATAGTGTATATATAGCGATAACATTCACTCTTTTTAGACATTTATAAAATATAATTTTGCCCAGAAGCAATACAAACAGCTCTCTCGCATCATGTTGATTATTCTTTGTAATTGCAAAAAATATGACAGAACAAGGACCAGTAATACTTTACGACTCTTCTGTGTTCAACACGAGACAAAGCTTATTTTCCGCATGTAGAATTGTATAATCAGCGACACTGTGCAGAGCTCATGTATCTGTATACCCATGTTTAATGAGCATTCCTTGACATGATACAGATTAGTTATATTTTAAGTTCAAAACCATCTTGCTGTCCTGACATGGTACTGGGAAATATATATATATATATATATATATATATATATATTTATTTTTTTCAGGAGGGATACCTTACATGCTGAGTTTTGATTAATGAATGTTGCTGCTCCTCTTCATAAAATCATGGTAGATGTTTTTTTCCTCTTCAAGTACACCTGGTAGTTTAGAAAGTGATGGAGCCCTGTACCTGGCATCAACTAAAGAGTGATGTTTATTCTAGGACCATGTCTCAAGTGTCAAATAGCTTCAAATATTCTCCAAATAAATAATCTGTCTGGATGTAACCTAAAAATCATTATTTTTCCAGTGAGCTAAATACAGTTATAGTATTGCATTGTTTCAGGAGAGCTATGACCTCGTTTATGGGTCACAATGACTCCTGGATATTTTGATGTGCTGCCTGGTGGAAACATATTTGCTCTGAGGTCACCTCTTCTGCCCCTGCACTCTCAGTTTATCCAGCCATTGTTCTCTCTTTGCTTAGGACATTACAGAATCTGTCACTCTGCGTTTGTGGCATGACAGCACATTGTGCAGTCTGTGTTTCATATGCTCTTTTGCCTGGTAGTAAATGTATAAAACATGTTGATATGACTGATCAGTTATGAGACGCACAGATTTTTGTCGAAATGTTGACATATCTCACATACACTTGTTTACAAATTCCGCTATTATGATATATCTGCTCATATGGTCAATTATTGATTTGTATTTTTGCTTACACACAAAGCCAAAGTAGATGTGGTGAAATAACCTTTGACTCTTTCTAGACAAACAGAGCCAAAAAAAACATTTGTTTTCCCGATCAAGCTACTTCTAAATAGTATAATATAAAGTTTTCCATTACTGTCACAGAGCAATGATGGGCAATAACCCACCCAAGCCTTAACCATGGCCCTTAGCTCCTTCCTGCTTTGTCAGATTTGTTTGTTATAGCTCGTAACACTTGGTTAAAATGCTGATGTGTCATTACAGATAGGTGTCTCTTTATTTAATGCAGTAGATTGTTTTAATTTACTAATTACTGAGATTAAGGATATGTGGCCCTTTTGACTGTTAGAGGGATGCCTGTGTGGCTCCTGATTTGTATTCGGTTGCCTATCTGTGCAGTGCAACACAGGTTGTGGTTTTATCTCCATTGGGTGTTAAAGGTGTGATTCATAGGAGGAGATTCAATTGCCGGCAACTTGGTGCGCGAACATCATGCTGCGCACATTGCCGACAATGATGGTAGGAATCTCTGCATAGTTTTCGGTGTGAGGAAAACTGAGGGGAGATTCCAGCCATTACATCATCGCAAGGTGTCTCCTTGACGTTCTGTAGACGCCTTGCGCCAAATTGAATCTCTCTCATAGAGCAGCTAGCAACACTTCACCCGCAGCAGTGATCCTTGCCATTGTGACTTTCTTTGCCCTACAGTGACAAGCAGGAAGGGCAGTCTTCAGTGTAATCTCCTGTGGTGGTATGTCTCTCAACATGAGAACTTGCTGTAGTAGGGTGGTAACACAGAATTTTCATTTAAGCCATTCTACTTACTGTTGTCAAATGTTGCTCGTTTATATATGTGCAGCATACCTACAAGCATGGTATATGTATTGTAGCCTATGAACTAAATTGTACACTAAAACTGTTTTATGTTGAAGAGCTCTAATTAACCAGTTGAAGTTCAGAAGTGCTCCTGAAGAAGTGAACATTTTGGCATTTCTTAGTTTGTGGGATTCCACTGTCGCTTTACTGGACATTGTGAGTGCTCAACACATGAGCTCTAATTTTATAGTTTAGAAGTCAAACTGTAACATGTCCATATGTACCTTGCAGTATATCTTGTATCCCCTAAATATTATGTGTAGATAGCTTTATTGCTTAGTGTGTAAATAGCTTTATTGCTCAGTTTACATCCCTCTAATTGGCATGTCTTGAGCTACAGTAGGGGGTGATTATAATATGTGGCTCTGTTTAACAGCATTTATTTGTCATGTTGCTGTAGTGTACTATAGTCTAGTGCAGTCTGTTTACTCTTGAAATATTGTAGCATTTTATACGTGTCAAATGGTCTATTTACAAGTCCGGTGTCAAACTTGTTCTGGTACATTGGTACAACATTTTTTTTTACTGGGGTCTTTGCTAGTCAAAACATGCAGGTACCTTATGCACTATGCTGGGTGCAGTATAGGCTTATATGGAAGTGTTGTGTATTGGTCAGAGAGGGCTGTATGAATACATGTGCAATGGATGTAGTGTAAAGGATGTGGCCTAAGTTTTATATGCCAAGCATGGCACAGTTATCAATTTATAACATATATATTCCATCTGGTCGTCAGAGCTATGTATCTATATATTTTTTTTTCATTTTTAAGTACCTTCTGCTTTATTGGTTCCTTTTGTAACTTATACTAGCTACATATGCATTATCATAGCACATTGTACACACAAAGATACTAAAAGTCTAAAAATAATGTAAATGTAATGTATTTGTTCACTCACACCTTGTGACAAGCATTCAATTGGCAACAATTTTGTCTGGCAGTTTTTAGAAAAGTGTTTAAAAAAATAAATACAATTATGTTCTACCAGAGAGCTCATTTGGGTCCTGCTAAAATGGTTATCAAACGTATGTTCTGATATGTTTGACAACACCAAACACAGGTATGCGTTTTTGTGCTGGAAACAAGAGGCCAAATTGAAGGTTTTACTATCAAGTTTAACTAGTGCTCTTTCAAAGTGACCATGTGTATGAGCCTATCTCTTCTAGTTTTTACTGATAACCCCAAGTGGTTTGAGATATAGGCTGAGAAACCTAGTGTAAATCTGTCCCTGATGTGTGAATATGTATACATGATACTTTTATATTATACGGTTTTTTTTTTTGTTTTTTTTTTTGGTGTCCTCTTTTGAGCAGTAGTGACTAAAGTTGTAGATTATTTTCCCACATTTGCTATGTAGGCACCCTTAAAAATGCATATCTATTGAATTGGCAGTGTTGTGGTACCCATAGTCCTGCTTTATTCATCCCTGTAGATAATTGTGATACTCTAGCTATGTAATTGCTTATTTTGCTTCAGTCTAGCAGAGCAGAAAGGATATACAGCAGTTCTCTGCACACATTGTGTCTCCCAAGAAAGTGATGGCTGTGAAAAAATGGTTAGGTTTAATTACCATTTCAATGTGGGCTTAGCTACACATTACTTCTTTTACTGTTCACAGCTGAAGTCATGTGATATTTATTAGCAAAATCACTGGAACAAAGCTGCTTATAGAAAACTATTGTGATGGACTACTGATCCGGGTGAGATGGTTCGAGATTGTGTCCAAAGTTTGAAAAGCACACTTTGAACAAGATATTGTCTTTTGTTGCATTCATTGATTATGTCCATGTTGGTGTACTTCCATCTTGCAGAGGCCAGGTATGCTATCTGAAGTCCAGTTTTTTTTTTTAAAAGACATGACCTTCAAAAGAAGATTAACTCATAATATATATAATGCTGCATAAACCCGTAATATGTTGTAACAATTACATTTAGGTATTCCTCAATTCCTTGTGCGAGTGGTGTATATAAAGATACAAATAATGCTTTCCTTGCACATTGTAACTGTTGGTTGTCTGCCAACATAAAGTTCAGTAGGAAGGCATTTGCTGCTTGTACACACGCTGCTGCTTTGAATTCCTGCGTACAGTGTTCATTCACAACAAAGTAATTGGAAATGTATTAAATTCTTGTTCATTAAATATGTGACTGTAATTACATACATGCTACTTTTGGGCTTTATGTTCTAGAAGTTGAATAAATGCAGAGATGCTAACAAGTAATACTGTGCTGGTAGAGCTCTTTCACCAAAAACTACCTTCTGTTCAACTTTTCCAAGGAGCTGTAAATGAGCCTTTCAGGTTCTAACCGCATCCTTACATCTGCAGCTGAATTGGTGCGGTAGGGAAGCACTGTTCATCTGAAACTATATTCGAGTGTTATATGCTGTCTATAATAGAGATTTAGGATAATTCCTGCTAAAATGTAATTTTTAGCCAACATCCTTTTCTCCACCCAACTTAACAGAACAGTGGGAACTCCATGCCAGGGACCCCATTTGGAGTTCACTAGAGCAGTTGAGCCCAAAAGTAGCATGTATGTAATTACATTCAGTGAGCTGTTCAGTTTATAATGCAGACACTGAATGGGCAGAGCTGTGATGGTTATGTTTGGGTAATAACACTCAGACACTTTTAATGCTGCATTAAACCTTCCCTCCCTTCCCTGCTATTCTATGTGGCTGCTTTCCTTGGCATTCCACAGTTCTTCCCTGCCCTTGCCAAAAACTGGAGCTGTGGAGGGGATATCCTCTTCAGTTTCTTTTCATTTGTAACACAATGGGTAATCTGGAATTTCTATATACTCATCCCTAAGACTCTCATCCCCATGCCACATGTTTGAAATATCTGCTCTGAGGGTGGAGAGGGGGAAATAGAGATTCACACATTAACAGACGGCTACACCTCCTTAATTTTGGTATCCGATGAGGTAATCTCCTTAGCTTGGAGAAAGTTGTCTGTATCATCTGACAGGGAACAGAGCAGACTTTCTTGAGTTTGGGAGTTCTGAATGAATCCATTGGTTTCTGGCTATTTGCATTTTTAAAATCTTTGCAAATGCTTTGCTTAGGGCTGTGCAAATCCCAGTTGTGAGGTCCGCTAAATATGTCTTTGGTATTGGAAAACACATTGCCTTTGAGCTACCTCCTTCTTTTGTACCAAGGACAAGTAGATCTCCAGTATGTGTGCTGACCACTGTTAGTTTGTTTCTGGCACATTGACCTTACTATAAGTATTATTATTATTATTATTATTATTATTATTATTATTATTATTATTATTATTTATTATTATCATTTATTTGTTAGGCGCCACAAGGTTTCCGCAGCGCCGCACATAGTACAAACAGTAGACTATACAGGGTATAACAGTACAGAACAATAAACAAAAGTACCAATACTTCAGAAACTCCAGGCAGATGCAATAGACACGGAGCAGAAGAACGGGTAAGGAGACAGGAGGGAAGAGGGCCCTGCTCAAGCGAGCTTACATCCTAAGGGAGGGTTAAACAGACCAGGCACAAGAGGAGCCAGTTGAGGGAATGGGAGAGAGGGGAGAATGAGTGGAGGAGATGGGGGTTAAGTGGATGGTTGATAGGCTTTGAGAAAGAGGTGAGTTTTGAGTGCACGTTTGAAGGAGCACAGAGTAGGAGAGAGGCGGATGGAGCGAGGGAGGTCATTCCAGTGAAGGGGGGCTGCACGGGAAAAGTTCTGGAATGGGAAGAGGTGATCAGAGTGGAGGAGAGGCGGCGGTCATTGGCCGAGCGCAGTAGTAGTAATAGTGGTTATGTCAAGGGCCCATTTCTAGAAATGTCGATCTTAGTCACTAGGGATGGGTATAATTCTGTGATACTGGCTGTTGTAATTCTCATTGGGGTGGTACAGGCTGGTGTGAAGTGCTTTTCTTTTTCTTTGATGTACCAATGTGTGTAGCTTTATGAGGATCTGTTTACTGTTACATATATTTACTAGTACTTGTAACACCAGCATATTCTGCAGTGTTTTACAATTAGCAACAAGCAGAAATAAAATTAGACTTTGTGTTAACAATTAGAGGTAAGAGGTATCTGTTTGCAAGCTTGTAATCTCCAATCTTGCATATGTTTATAAACGACAGTTTTATGTTGGACATCCTAGGAATGCTGCCTAAATGCTAAAAGCAAGTTAATCACATTTTTAGGTGTGTTTGATTAGGCTTTAGAGTATTTAATGTCATTGATCAAGGCCGGTGGACACAGTTGAGGGAGAGCTTGGAGATTGCAAGTGGCAGGGCTTAAAACAACCTGCATGATTATACCAACCTTGTGTCCCCTTAGCATTTTTTTTAAACCAGCCCACACTAAAATTTAAATGCCCCGAAGTGTGAATCATTGCATAGAGAGATTAGTTCATAGGTGATAGTCCAGAACAATATGGATCCCCATGGATAGCAATGTTATCATCTGATGGTGGTTTTGAACGGGTGCTAATTAATGTTGTTCTTGGGAAACAATTTTATTTAATAATTGAAAAAGTTTTGTTTCCATCGGAGGTTTATTTCCATAAAGTTAAATCAATAATCACTCCTACAGATATGTTTTGGATGCAGAGTTATGGCAATGATAATAGCGCTTGTAGTCTCCTGGCTTTTGTGCAGTGTATTAAGTAGGGGTCTGTATGATAAGGAAGGGAGTTGGGCCAACATGTATCTTATTTTAAAATTTTGAACAAGAACTAATATTCTAATACAGGACAAGAGTAATGTTATTCACTGTAGCATCTAAGATATGAGGCCAGAAAATGTGTTTAACACTGATGAAGGTACACGCCTCCTTATAACAGCTGCCCATCACACATAAGAGAGGCCATTCAACACCACTCTGTAGTATGGCAAAACTCCATGTGGAAAAATGTGTTTGATGTGATTTGTGTGCAAATCAATGTACCCATGTTCCCTATGCTGGTTATATATTTTTATTAGAATATGTTTATATGTCATCAACATAGTTAATAGTACTTTACAGATTCTTTCTTAAGTCACATCCCAGCCCCAGTGGAGTTCGCAAATGTAGTTTGCCTACCACAAGCGCCCTTTCGCAAACTTATTTGATTTCTTATGAAATTAGCCCAACAGTGTGTGTTTGGATTTATGCAGATTATGGACTTGAGCTGTCTGATTGGCTGTATGAACTGTGTTTGGCTTCAGCAAGAACTTGCATATTCAGTTTGTTAAATTTCAATATTAGAAGTAACAAGTGTTGAACAGCAGGCGCTGTAATTGCTCTGGTTCATTGTGAAGAATATAGCAGATGATTCCAACAATGAGTAAATGTCAAACATATGCAAAGTTTGTAAATTTTACATAAATATTTCCACCAAAGAAACCATTTTCAAAATCCGTAGGCCTGGAAAAGCTTTCTGGATTCCTGCATAAAAAGGAAACGGCTGTGATTTCTAACTGTAGATCTATGACTCAAGCTGTTGGCATTTTGGTGACCAGCCAGTTTACTTTACCTATGTTATGACAAGTCAAATCTACAGTTGTATTTTACAGCCCTGCCAAACACACAGATTCTTTACTTTCTATACATAGCCAGATTGTAAATGCATGCATGGGAAGCCATATAATTAAAATTAGGTACATTTTGGTGTTGATACTTCTAAGTATTGAAATTGTGGACACAATATTGTAAGTCTGAGGATTTTAATTGTAAATTTCTGTTTAACTACTGTAAAGAATATTATGCAGCCAAGAGACAGGGCCAATTAGGAGCTAACAGTGCTGTAAAGGAAAACTGGAAGTCTGACTGATGTATCTGTGGTTGGCAGATGCCAGAATAATGGTTTGGCCTGGACCCCTTGGTTCAAGTAAAGGGAAATCTTAATGCAGCGGCATACATTCCAGAGAATTGTGTACTTTCAAATTTGTGGCAGAAGTTTGTGGTAAACTTTGACTTTACGTAACAACCTGTTTTTTCTCTTTAGAAATACCTCTACAGATACTTTTTATTATATATAATTTTAATGTCCTTGTTATAGTTTATTTAAATATCATGCAGCACTCATTATCTTTTAATCAATCTTTTCAGTCTTTAGTATAAAATGTCTTACTCTGTTCATACTGAATTGAATATGCAAGTTAGAGGTAACCGCACATTAGGTGGCAGTCACCCCTATAGTTCTGGAAGTACCATTTTAATAAGATTAATATTGTGCTTGTTGGATTTACAGTGGACGCTAGTTTTTCAAGTGCTGCTGTTCAAATAGCATAATAATTAATAACCTAAGTAACCACAATTGGAATATGCATTTCCACAGCTCAGATGATTTGACTCTAGCTATCCATCTCAATGAATTTATTGTGCATGTTTAGACGCAAATATATTATGTTATTCTTTAGTTAACTCTGTAATCTCTGTGTGTATTAAATGGTTTCCTGTGTATGTCTGGCTTGTCTACCAACAATTGATTATTTGTAACTTACAAGAATGAGACATCTTGCTTAGGTTTGTAAATTCTCCTTTTTTTTTTCCTTTCTTTTTTCCGCTTTGAATGTTTAGCTCTCGAGCACTAATGTAGAATATACTGCTCACAAAATGTTATGAAGGCTTTCAGTCAATTCCCAAACATAAACCTGCAGCTAAACCACTATGCCTTCTGGGTGTTCTATTCGCCTGGCAGATGTTTTTTTTTTTATTTTTTTTATTTGGTATGTTTAACCTAATTATTATTTAATATTAATATCTTTGAGGCACCACAAAGGGGCCGTACATAGAGCTAGGGATAACAGTACAGGATGACAATACATGGCATACAAGGTAGTACAAAACAAAATTCATTAAAAGCAGAGTAATAAATATAAACAAAGAGCAATATGTATAAACAAGTACCACTTTAGCAGAGAGAAGTGTATAGGGCAAAGAGGTGAAAGTGAATTCCAATGTACAGATAGGAAGGAAGTGAGTGAATGAAGGGATGCGCCTGTGCCCAGTAGAGTGGGCAGCACTTACAGGATCAAGAAAGATGGAGACAGGAGTCAACTGATGAAATGGAGAGAAGAGGCAGCGGGCTAAGGGCAAATGAAAACAAGAGGTGGTGGACACAAGGAAAGAGGGCTCTACTCAAGGGAGCTTACAATCTAAAGGTGAGGGGGAGACGGAGTGGCAAGAGGGTGTAAGGGACGAGAACATCGAAGGGAGAGGAGCAGGGAGTAAGAAAGGGGGTGAATTATAGAGCGGTTAGAGTGAGTGAGAGAGAAGAGGGATGGAGGAGAGGGCAGGGTTAGGTGGAGGAAGGGTAGGCTAACCTGAACAGGTGGGTTTTAAAGGGAGGGTTTGAAAGCTCGATAGTACAGCTTCCAGAGAAGGGGTGGCAGCACAGAAGTTGTCTTAAATGCGGGAATGGGAGGTGGTGATTAGATGGGAGGTGTGGCAGTGATCGTTGGATGACCACAGTGGACGAGAAGGAGTATGAGTGGGATGAGGTTGGAGAGATATGGAGCAGTGGAATTAGAGAGGGCTTTATAAGTGAGGGTGAGGAGTTCGAAGAGGATTCTGAAGCAGAGGGAGAGCCAGTGAAGATCTTGACAGAGAGGGGAGGCAGATGAAGACTGGTGAGAGAGGTAGATAAGTCGGGCTGCAGCATTAAGTATGGACTGAAGACAAGCGAGACAGGTGAGTGGGAGGCGGAGGTTGCCATAATCAAGGCAGGAGATGATCAGAGAGTGGATGAGAGTTTTTGTGTTCTCTGAGGAGAGGAAGGGTCTGATCCGGGCTATGTTGCGCAGATGGAAGCAGCAAGATTGAGCAAGGGATTAAATGTGAGGGGTGAAGGAGAGAGAGGAGCCTAGGTTGACCCAATAAGTATTTGCAGCAAGATAAAGACCATTGCTTATTAGAACTCATCAGTGTATTATTGATCTGTCTTGCGCAGCATATTTCCTGCCTTCCAATGACAACTTTACGCTGAGCAGTTTTATGTTTGAATCTTTCCACATTGTGACAAGTAGTGCACAGGCCCAAGGTGTACTCATCACAAAATGATCTAATTAAGTAAAATGTGTTGCAACTTCTTTTTACCTGTACCCATTTTTTATTTATTACCCCCAAATGTGTCCTAAAAAGGTATGTTTTCAATGAGTTGAAGCTTTCCACAACAAGATTGAAGCCATTTGTAATTTGTGGACAGTGATTATGATTTTTAGTTCACCATCATAGCACATAACATTGTTTCCTTGTGTCTCTGCTTAGTCCTGTAAAGTTTTATTCATAGTAAATGTAAAGATGACTCATTACATCCTCCCATTCCAGGTTACAGGACTTTTTCCGGGCTGCACCCACTCTGTGGAATTCTCTCCCTCGTACAATAAGACTTTCCTCTAGTCTACAAGCTTTCAAGCTTTCTCTGAAAACCCACCTCTTCAGACAAGCTTATAATATTCCTCAACCACCCTCTTAACCTCACTACATTACCCTATTACCACCTGTTATACAACTACCCCTTGATCACCATTGTTGTGTGACAGGATCATTTAGCTTATGATTCACTTTTACCTTTGCAGTCTGGCTGGGCCGACTGCAAATGTAGACTTAACCTCATGTGTCAAACTCCCATTGTCCAATAGATTGTAAGCTTGCGAGCAGGGCCTTCTCACCTCTTTGTCTGTTTTTACCCAGTTTGTTTATTGGTTTACTATGTTTAGCCCCAATTGTAAAGCGCTATGGAATATGTTGGCGCTATATAAATAAATGATGATGAAGATGACTTAAAATCTGTAGTCAAATGTGGCTGTTTCTATATAGTCATGTCTTTTGATTATTTTTGTAGCCTTCATGAGGAGATTCTCGACTTTTATAAATATATGTCCCCTCGGCCAGAAGAGGAGAAAATGAGGATGGAGGTTGTGAATCGAATTGAAAATGTAATAAAGAATCTCTGGCCAAGTGCAGATGTGAGTATAATTCTGACTATCGTAATATATAAAGTGTTTCTCCAAATAATACTTTATATGGGACACCGACACAATTAATGGATACAGCAAACAGACAAGGGGGTAAATATATCAAGCTGAGAGCTTTCCAGCGGGTTTGAAAAGTGGAGATGTTGCCTATAGCAACCAATCAGATTCTAGCTGTCATTTTGTAGAATGTACTAAATAAATGATTGCTAGAATCTGACTGGTTTTTCAAACCCGCCGGAAAACTCTCAGCTTCATACATTCACTCCAAGATCTCTGGATTTCTCATAAAGCTCTTAGTGTTGAATGTATAGTGCCATCCATCCATGCATGCTGCAGACTTAATATAGGCCTGTTCCCACTGTACATGGTCCAGAAGCAATCGTAGTGCCTGAAAATAATCAAAATAATGTTAAATGTGTTAAGGAAAACCATTTTTTTAATGCCTATTTGTAGGCTATCTTCCAAATTCCTGTCTCATTTATTTATGTCATGCTCAAAATGCTGTAAAATGACACCGTTAAAGCACTAATAATTTTTAATGGGAAATTGGTTTTCTTTGTATAACTTGAAGAGAAATAGGATTTGTAAAATACACATAGTAATGGTCTATTTGGTCTTCAATTTTATTGTTTTTTTATTTTATTATTCTACTAAAGAAGTAACTAAAGCTATTTGTGATTGCTATTTTTGTGCCATGCATCACACCTGCAAGAGACTATTCCATGTCTCTTTAGAACAAAGCTAATTTAAGTAATTATCACTTTTTTACTCTGCAATATATTTGTTCAGTCCATAAAAGCTTTTACCCTCTTTATGTTTTTGACAATATTGTGACATCATTACAAATATCTGTTAATCTAGGAGTCTCGGGAGTTTACTCCTATTACTACCTAAGTGTTTAAGGCAGTGATTTCAAGAAGAAATAAAGCAAGCCTTAATTGTCTGATTGGCGACTTCTGTGAGCTGCCTGTCGAGGCAGTCACACTGTAGTTGCTATATCTGAACGTTCTCATTGAAACTTAACGGTTTCAAATTCACATATAGGATTCCCACGTTCCCAAGTGGAGATGTTTAGGTGTTGTGTTTTGTAGTGGTTTCATAATGATGTAGTAAGATCAATTATTGATTTTAAATTGATGGCTTACCTTTCCGTAGCTATTGTATAAATCTATTCATTTATTCTTGGGTCTTCCCTTGTTCCATCTTATTCTATGTAAGTACTTTAAGCCCAGCCCACCTTGTTTTTCCACCATGATTAGGAATATACAGTGGTTCAGTTATACTAGTGGAATGAGGTAGGAGAAACCTTCAGATCAGCTTGGTTCACTTCTTATGATGATCTGAGAACTGATTTATATTTTCTTACATAACCAATATCATTTTTCCCTACACCCTTTTGCGACCTGCTGTACAGCAGTTGGATAACTATGAATAAATGCATGAAAAGTGAATCCAAGTATGCATCTAAAGACAAGGCTGTAATTAAAATGGATATCTACTTAAATACATATTCTTCATTCTATCCGGTGGCAGAACAAATTGAAATTTCAGTTTGAAAAACAAACCTGCATTTTTGTTTAATTTTTTTTTTTTTTTTTTTTATTACAGGTGCAGATATTTGGGAGTTTCAAAACAGGTCTTTATTTGCCTACCAGGTAAGAGACTTTGTTTACTATATACTTTCAAACTCTTCAAACACTATTTTGTGAACTTTGTTGCACTACATTTCCTTGGTTGTCAGTGTGAGTGGCATGTGGGAGGAGTGTGGAGCACATGTTGGATCTGAGAGCTCGTGGCAACATTGTATGGCAGCTGGGGGCATTGTATAGCAAGTTGGGGTTGTGAAGGCAGGTGGGGGCATTTTGGAACAAGCAAGAGGTCTGAATGGCATGGAAGTTTTGAGCAAGTGAAGGCATTTTAGTATGAGCAGTCAGGGATTAACTAAATGGCTTGGTGCCTGGGTGTCCAAGAAACTTTTGGGAATTTGATATTGAATTTATCTTTGGATAAGTTTTATAATATATAGTAAAATACAGAGATATGTTAAATGATGCAAGGTGATCCACATGAACAAACACACTAGGCCATTGTGTGTGTGCATATGTATATAATGACCATCCCATGGAAAGGCAACACACTCAGATCTATAATTGAATTTAGAAAATATTTATTACATATAGGATAGTGTAGATATCAAGAAACTGACTGACTTTTTGCAATGCATTTATGGATCTTGGTGTGCTAGCCCCCTAATAGGTTTGGGATGGACTTTGTCTTACATTGCTAATCAGACACACAGTTTTACAGTTTTATTTATTACTACAATGTGATTGGTTCCTTCCTTGTAGCGACATTGATCTTGTGGTTTTTGGGAAGTGGGAGAATTTACCACTCTGGACCCTTGAAGAGGCACTGCGGAAGCACAAGGTGGCTGACGAAAACTCTGTCAAAGTACTTGACAAAGCCACAGTGAGTTTTTTTGTTTGTTTTTTCTTACATTTATTTATTTTTTATATATCCAGTCATAGAAAAGGACAGTTGTAAATGACACTCTATTCAGTGATGTATATATGTGCAGAGTATACTTTTAGCCTGTTCTGTGTTTTTTTTTTTTTCTTCTGTGTAATGTTAATGTATCAACTTGGGTAGACTAAAATAATTTATTCCAGGCATAACAAATTTTTGGAAAAAAAAAATTAAATTACTTTGGCCAGTTGCATTTCGTTATCCAAAATGCTAATTCTCAGAAATGGTTAAGCACAATTATGAGGTAGATTATTTAGGCGGTCCAAACTAGATTTGTATTCTTTCTGATAACCAAGTTACCTCTTTGAGTTTGCTATAAGAAATTATTAGTGTGATTTTTTTGCAATGCTGACAATTGTGTAAAAGGGATAACTGACTAATAATACCAAAAGTGAATGCTGTGTTCATGTTCCTTCACTTGCTTTTTAAAGTCTGTGTATATTAAATGTAAGTGTTGTATTATGAGAGATACTTGCAGTATGCTATGATCAGTTTCTGTTTGGTTTACTAAGGGTTGAATTGAACGTGAGAATGACGGGGGGGGGGGGGGGGGTAAAAAGAGGCATTACCACATGCACTAGTCGCACCGATCATGAAAGCAGCTTTCACCAATCATGCTTGTCCAACCTCTGACTAGCTTCCAAGCTATTAATAACCTGTAAACTTCTAGAATGTCCTGCTTACCCCCTGCTCTTCAATTGTGATCACTTGCCAGCTGTTTTTTGTCTAGCTCACTCTACATAGTCTAAAGTATCTAAAAACAAAAAAGTACCCTTAAATCCAAAGGTTAATTTTTCTTCCTGTTTGACCTCTCTGCTTGTTTTAAAGCTGTTGATCTGTGAATTAGAATTATAATTTCTCCTTCATCCGGTCTGGGGGACACTGCTTACCATGGGGTTGTGGAGGGGAGCTTGGGAGTTGGCACCTAACTAGTTAATTTAGTACTGCTGGCAAACCCCTCCCCTCTACAAACCCCCTGCCTCTTCCTGTCCAGTTTTTTTTAGGTGCCCTGGAGTTGGGCAGCCTTATTTTTTACTGCTTAGTTTAATGTTTAAAAATTTATTTTTTTCCTTTACTTTTTTACTTTTTTACTTTTTTAGGTGGCAGTGCTGGAGTGTGTTCTAATATAGAGAACACACTCACAGCTTGGCAGCGCAGGCATTCCCCTGTCAGCTGAGAGCCAGCGGTTCTCACTGACAGGGGCTGAAGACAAGGTGCCTGATTGAAGGGAGTGACAAGCGGTCTCATGGACCGCTGCACTCCCATAGCCTCCCTGATAACCGGCGCTGCCATTACAGGCATAAAGCGCTGGTTATCGGGTAATGAAGATGGCGGCGGCCATCTTGGATTTCGGCAGAAGCGCAGAGGAGAAGGGGCTAAACCAAGATTCCCCCCTCAGTCATAGGAGGGGGGCGTCGGATACCTTCCGCTGCGGAGACCTCTGTTCTAGAGGTCTCCACCACTCTGCCACTATTATGATAGTTCTTTTGAAGAAGAAGAAGAAGACATGGGAAAAAGAACTACAGGAAGGGGGAGCTAATACATAGAGTTCCCCCCTTCCTTCAGAGAGAGAGATGGTCCTTCCCAGGTCTTTTGGCGCCAGCACAAGCCCGGGAAAAGGAACAGAGCTGAGGAGAAAGCATAGACTGCTGTCAGATCTGCTCCCCAGGGTGGCCTTTGGCTAAGTATCACCTTTATTTACACACATATCTGATGTGGTTATACTGGGCTAGCAGGTTTACTATTATAGCCTCCTACTAGCCATTAATATTTATGGTGTTTACTATTTCAAGTACAACTTTTAGAATATATCAGTTGTTTACTTGGTATTGCTCTGTTTTTCATTGCTTATTTCCTCTCTCTATATTAACTATCTATCTGTATATTCAGCTAGATTTTTTATTACTCTGTGTGCTTGGTGTGCCTTCCTTTATAAATGACAGATAAGGGAAAGGGCCCTATGCCAAAATATTTCACATGTTCAAAATGTAATGTTAAATTACCTAGTGCTCAGAGGGACCCGTTGGCGCTCTGCACGACATGCGAAGCAGAGGCTTCCACTGCACAGATACCGCAGGTTTCAGTCCCACCGTCGGTGGAACCGGCCTGGGTTACCTCCCTTACACAGTCGGTTAGCTCTTTAGCTCAAATGGTCCTTCAGTCTAACCAGTTGCTGACTACTGTGGCAACTTCTGTGGCTAGTAATGCAAGTTTACAGTCAGACCCCCCGGCTTCCTCAGGTTCTAGTGCTTTGAGTTTGCCGGGACCATCCTCATTACAGACTGACCCAGCCCTGGTTGCTACAGAACCGGCATGGTCTACAGCTTTTATCAGAGGGCTGAATAAGCTTAATCAGCTACTTGACCCCTCTAGTACCCCGCCTGCTAAAAGAAAGAGGCCTAGATATGTTAATCCCCTATTGACCCTCTCAGATTCTGAGGAGGAGTCTGAAGAAGAAGGGGAAATTTATTCGGACACTGACCAAGGTCATTCCTCTGAGCAGGGAGAAGTGTCTAAGGGCCAATTTGTAAACAATTTGGTTTTAGCGGTAAGACAGGCGTTGGATCTCCCGGAACCCGGAAGATGTAACCCACAGAGACAGAAGTCTCTTTAAAAAGGCCAAGAGAAAGGCCAGCCGTTTTCCCCCTTCCACAGAACTTAGAGATATTGCTGAAGGGGCATGGAAACACTCTGATAAAAGATTTTCTATCCCCAAGAGGTTCTCTTCCCTGTATCCCTTACAGGAAGAAGAAGTGGCTCGCTGGGAAAGTATTCCCAAGGTGGACATTCCCATTGCTCGCTTAGCAAAACATACTTTACTCCCAGCCCCGGGTTCAGCGTCCCTGCCGGACGCCAATGACCGCAAGGTTGAATCACAGCTCAAATCCATATTTGCGGCTGCGGGTTCTGCCTTTAGACCCACATTTGCCTCGGCCTGGGTGGCTAGAGCCATGGAGGCATGGGCGGGCAGACCAGCTAGCTGAGGACTTACAGGACTCCGAATTTCTTCCCCTAGCCTTACACCTAAAGGAGGCTTCGGGGTATATTTATGAAGCAGCCCAGAACTCAGCGGCAGTCTCCTCTTCCATTCAGGCGGCCTCCATTTCAGCAAGAAGGACACTTTGGCTGAAATCCTGGGAAGGTGATGCGGAATCGAAAAGGTCCGTTGAAATTATCCCCTTCTCGGCTGCAGGTTTGTTCGGCCCGTAATTAGATACCCTTATTTCCCAGGCCACGGGGGGCAAGAGCACGTCCTTGCCAGTCTATGCTAGCAGGAGCCGCGTCCCGAGAGGTAGCTCCTTTCGTCAGCCCTTTCGTGGGGCCTCTCCCCATAGGGGACAGCCCTTTAGAGGCAGGCAATCCAATTCCAGAGGCTCCTCTACCAGAGGGAGGTCCTAGTTTGCATCCAAACGCCAGGCCCTTAAATCTCAGGAGAAGCCTGCGTCCTGACGACCACCCTGTATTGCAGGGGGTGTCTGTGGGGGGACGTCTGTCTCTGTTTTACGAACAGTGGGCAGTGTCTTCCCAAGATCCTTGGATTTGGGGAATTATTTCAGAGGGGTACAAAATAGACCTTTCAGGCCCGGCTCCACGCCGTTACTTCCAGGCCCCTCTTTCCCGAAATCCAGTAAAAAGACAGGCTATACAGGATTGTGTAGCTTCTCTTCTAGCTCAGAGGGTCATCGCCAAGGTTCCAGATTGCCAGATAGGCACAGGGTTTTATTCCAACCTATTCCTAGTCCCGAAGCCGGACGGCTCCTTTCGCCCTATCTTAAATCTAAAGGGCCTCAATGTTCACTTAAGGGTGCACAAGTTTCGGATGGAATCTCTAAGGTCAGTGATAAACGGCCTAGAGAAAGATCAGTTCATAGCGTCCATAGATATAAAGGACGCGTATCTCCATATTCCCATTTGGATCCACCATCAGTCCCTTCTCAGGTTTTCGGTGGGATCAGTTTCGGGCCCTCCCCTTTGGCCTATCAACAGCGCCAATGGTCTTCACAAAGATTATGTCAGTGATGGCAGCATGTCTTCACCTGCAGGGTGTTCAGGTCGTTCCTTATTTGGACGACCTGCTAATCAAGGCTTCCTCAGAGAGTTACCTAAGCTATCACCTCACCCAGGCGGTTCTCGAGGGCCACGGATGGCTGATAAATTTAAGGAAATCCCAGTTGGTTCCGTGTCAGCGCATGGTGTTCCTGGGACTCATCATGGACACCAGCAAACAAAGGATATTTCTCCCAGTAGAGAAGATCACCTCTATTCAGAAGGTAACCTCCCAGACCCTCAATGCTCTTGTGCATGAGGCTACTGGGAAAGATGGTGGCCTCCTTCGAGACCATTCCCTTCGGTCGAGCTCATTCTCGATGTTTCCAGTGGGACCTATTGTCGAAGTGGTCAGGTTCACACCTACGCCTAGATCTTCAAAAGATTTCTCTATCCAAGAGGACGAGAACATCTCTTCAGTGGTGGATGTGCCAGGATCACTTGAATGTGGGCAGATCCTTCGCACCTTGGTCGTGGATCATAGCCGCGACGGACGCCAGCCTCAAAGGTTGGGGGGCGGTGGTCCTGCACCTCCGGCTCCAGGGATGTTGGTCGGTTCAGGAGTCGGCTCTCCCAATAAATGTATTGGAATTGAAGGCCATTCTTCTAGCCCTTCAGGGAGCACAATCCCTTCTTCAGGGCCACCCAGTCCGTATCCAGTCCGACAATGCCACGGCCGTGGCATATGTCAACAGACAAGGAGGAACCAGGAGCGCAGCGGCGATGGATATCGCAGCCCAAATATTGGTTTGGGCAGAGCTATATGTTCCGGCAATATCAGCAGTTTTCATTCCAGGAATAGAAAACTGGGAGGCGGACTATCTAAGTCGAAACCAGATGATGCCGGGGGAGTGGTCACTTCACCCGGAAGTCTTCCAATCTCTGGTTCACAGGTGGGGTCTTCCAGACATAGACCTCATGGCTTCCAGACACAACAAAAAGGTCCACAGGTTCTGCGCAAGGGTAAGAGATCGATCCCCTAGCGGCGGCAGTGGACGTCCTGACGATGTCATGGGAATTCAGGATGGGATATGTTTCCTCCGATCCCCATGCTTCCTCGCGTCCTCAGACGAGTTCGACAGGGTTCCCTACCAGTAATTCTGGTAGCCCCCTTCTGGCCACGGCGTGTGTGGTTCGCAGAAATAATATCTATGGCGGAAGGTCCGGGATTCCACCTTCCGTATCGTCGCGACCTTCTTCTTCAAGGTCCATTCCATCACCAGAATTTACATCAGCTCAATTTAACGGCATGGCTGTTGAAGCCAGCCTTTGGAGGGCTAGAGGGTTTCTTCCAGTGTAATTCAAACGTTGATGCGAGCTAGGAAACCAGTGTCATCTCGCATCTATCACCAGATTTGGAAGGCATATATTAGATGGTGTGAAAGTAGGACATACCACTCGTCCTCCTTTCGCCTCCCTCGCTTGTTAGCTTTCCTTCAGCATGGCTTAGAAGCAGGCCTTAGATTAGGCTCCTTAAAGGTTCAGGTTTCAGCCCTTTCGATATTTTTCCATACGAAGTTGGCTGACTTACCAGACATTAGGACTTTTTTCCAAGGAGTTCTCCATATACAGCCTCCTTATGTCCCTCCTACAGCTCCATGGGATCTCAATCTGGTTCTAGACATGCTCAAGGGACCCCCCTTCGAGCCTTTGAACAAGGCGGATTTGAAGTGTTTGACCTGGAAGGTCCTTTTTCTTCTGGCTATTGCCTCTGCTCGCAGAGTTTCTGAATTAGGAGCCCTGTCCTGTCGGGAACCTTATTTGGTGTTCCACGAGGACAGAGCGGTGTTAAGAACCCTTCCTTCCTTTGTGCCAAAGGTAGTTTCGGCTTTTCATCTAAACCAGGAAATAATTGTTCCGGTTTTCTCATCCACTTCTCATACGGATCAGCAATCGATGAAAAAGTTGGATGTGGTTAGAGCTCTCCGCATTTATGTTAAAAGAACTTCCCAGATTAGACGGACTGACTCACTGTTTGTTCTTTATGACGCTAATAAGAGAGGCTGGCCAGCCTCAAAACAATCCATCGCCAGATGGATTACGTCTACCATCAGGCAAGCTTATATTAATGCTAGCCGTGCTGTGCCGGAGAGACTTACGGCCCATTCCACCAGATCGGTGGGGGCCTCGTGGGCAGCAAGAAATGGAGCTTCTGCGGACCAGCTTTGCAGGGCAGCCACCTGGTCCTCTGTCCACACCTTTACCAAATTTTACCAGTTTAATATATTTGCCTCTGCGGATGCAAATTTTGCTCGTAGTGCTTTACGAGCAGGGCTTTCAGAGTAGTCCCACCCTTAGGGGGCTGCTTTAGAACGTCCCCATGGTAAGCAGTGTCCCCCAGACCGGATGAAGGAGAAAAGAGGATTTATGTACTTACGTTAAATCCGTTTCTCTGATTCCGTCTGGGGGACACTGCGATCCCTCCCTTCTGTTTTTCTTCTGTGTGTTCTTGTGTGACTGCCCTTTTTTATCTTGGGCTTGTTAAAACTAACTGGACAGGAAGAGGCAGGAGGTTTGTAGAGGGGAGGGGTTTGCCAGCAGTACTAAAGTTAACTAGTTAGGTGCCAACTCCCAAGCTCCCCTCCACAACCCCATGGTAAGCAGTGTCCCCCAGACGGAATCAGAGAAACGGATTTAACGTAAGTACATAAATCCTCTTTTTCATGGGACTTGGCAATAAGGTGGTTTATATGTATTGGTGTGTTCTTTATGTCGTTCTGGGGCTAACATTGTCTTTCCCTTTATGTATATTGGTGACCCTAGGATCCAAACTGGGTGTTTCTGCGATGTACTTAGGAACATCGCGGACAATTGAATCTGCCCCATTGTTTTATCAACTCCAGTCCTTAGGTACCCCCAGCATGTGAAGTGATGATGATTTCTTTAATCGTGGACAGGGAGTTAAAGGATTTGTCTTGTTATGTAATTTTTACCCACAGATGGAAATCATTAAAAGATGAACTGTTGTGGTGGACACATTGCTCCAGGGGACTTTAACAGATCGCTTGGTTTCAGTTATTATATTTATGTAAAAACAATAGCCTCCACATCTGTAGCCAAAATCACTCCAGAGTCGGATAACAGAAAACGGAAATCAATAATTATCTATTACCCTTTTAAAATCTAAGTGTACACTTGGCCCAATACATGATATTCAGAATTTTGTTGCTCTGACAGATCTCTAGTTAGTTTGACATGTTGCTGTAACATACATCTAATTATCTTTATTTTTTTTTCTTCATATCCGCTTTGTCTCTTACACTGCCTCTGTTTCCTTCCATACATTGATAAAATACATCGGTCTTTACAAAGCCGCTGCTACAATTTGTACGTTTCCCTGATATAATCTTTAGACTTCTAACTGACTTACCTGCTACTCATCTGTTTCCATTCCATCCCATTCTCAGTTGTGCAGTAAGGATTATCTCTTATTGCTATCTTTGTGCATACACTAAATTTTATATGCTTTTAAAAAGTTATCAATCTCCAGTTCAAAACACTACAGTCAGCTGCACCTTCACATGATATCTCTTTCCCCTCCTCCCCCCCCTCTCCGTGTTTCTGGTTTTGCCTGCTCACTGTATTATTCTCTAGCTCTGTTAACTCATTCCAAAAAGCATCCTTTGTGACTATTCCTTAAATGTGGGGACAGCACAGTGACTTAGTGCCTCATAGCACTGGGGTTGCCTTATCTGTGTGGAGTATGTTCTCCCCATGTTTGCATGGGTTTCCTCTGGGTTCTTCAGCTTCCTTCCACACTCCAAAAACGTACTAGTAAGTTAATTGGCTGCTATTAAATTGACCCTAGTCTGTGTGGCTGTCTGTGTGTGTTAGGGAATTTAGACTGTATGCTCCATTGGGACAGGGACTGATGTGAGTAACAAATATTCTCTCCACAGCGCTGCCGAATTGGTGGCGCTATATAAATAAATGATAATGAAATGTAAAGTCCCATCCCTTACCACCTCCTTTTACCATCACACTTCAAATCTAAACTTATATCCCGTCTCCGACTATGTCCTCTTGCTTCAAACCTTAACGCTTATTAACTTGTATTACAAACTTCTATATGTATAAACCCCTTATAAATATAATCTGTCTAAATAGTGTGTGCTGATATCATCACTTCAGTGTTCATTAGGAAAACTTGTATAGTCTCTGGAATTGTGCGCATTCTACTTTTTTTAAATTTTGAAGGTAAGAAGTCACCTTGGATTTCTGTAGCTTGTATAATACACTTGGTCTACAGCCATCATGACCTTAAATATCTATGTAATCTACAGGAGGCAGTGCATTACCTCGTATATCTTCTTTACATTATTATTGCTGTATCAAGTCGAAATATGCAGCTTACTGAATGATTGATTACTATTATGGTAAATGATGTAAACATATTATCTTGTGTAGCAAAACATATTAGGAGACATTAAAGTTTCAGAGGGTTTGTATGTTCTTCCTTCTTATTACATCAGTTTGGAACCATTCGATCTAGTTCCCAGCGTTTGTACCATGACATTCTATGTTACAGTGATCAGTCACATTATTGCTGGAAGTCCAGGAGATGTCCTAGCTGGTTTCTGTGTGGAGCTGCCATTGTATGAGAAGGGTTTTGTAGAATGCTTTGCATAGAAGGTATAAACCCTAAGAACCAATTGTGATTCATCCCTGGCTCCTGCAGTGATGGAGGTCAAAGTTTTATTCCACATACCATGGAAAGCTATGGTGTAGGGGACATAAAGATAGAGGTATGGGCACAAGCATGTTTTTAACATGGGTATAGGTCACACATCCTGGTATTTTATGGGTATGGTGCATAATTTTATACTACAAAATTGCTGGCTCATAAGATTGGAATATTCTATCCAAGCTGATATGTGTCTTTTTTTACTTTTTCTTTTAGGTACCGATCATTAAGCTAACGGATTCTTATACCGAAGTCAAAGTGGACATAAGTTTTAACGTGCAGAATGGGGTGAAAGCAGCTCAGCTCATCAGGGATTTTATCAAGGTTAGCAAACTCTTGAAGATTATGCATTTTGCTAAAAATAGGTACTGAAAGAGCAATCCATAGAAACCAAAGTACATTGTGCTGACATAAAAGCCATGAAGAATGTACAGGTCACCAACTTGTTAGCATTTTTCAGTGTTGGTAAAATCATGTTGAGCTGGTTTCCATGCATTGAGGGCACAAGTGTTCTATTGAGATGCAATCTATAATTTTACTTAAAGCCTCGTACCCATTGGCAGTTTTTAAAGCCAGTACAACTCGGGTGAAATTGGAACCCTTTTTTTCCAATGCCATCATAACCACTTGCGTGTTTACTTGTGGGTAGAAGCTTTGTGGTACAGTTTTTCAGGTGCTGTCTGTTTGAACGCAGTGAGGTCAGTGGAGTATTGGCCATTGACATACTTAAATGGAAGTACAAGCTCTCGTTCACCACTGCATGTCAGATGCATTCACACTTCGCATAAACTGTCATTGTTCAAATGCTAGTGGGTAACCTTCCCTAAAGTGAACAAAAAAATTCACTCACATTTTTAATCTGCTACTTTTTAGAGATTTGTTTCATTGTCTTTAAAAGAGTTACTTAATTGCTCACTAAATATTACATTTTAAAGTGGGACTTTACTCCATGGATTGGAATTTAGGGTCTAATTCATGTAATGCTAGTCATTTATACATCCTCTTTTGAATCCGTTTTTACATCTCTGGACATAATTAACATCTATCTAGTTCTCGCAGAGTCCTAAAATTTAATCCAATATGGAAAATGACTCGTAACAAAATTATTCAACTCTTAATACAGCCATGTATGAAGAAGTACACCCTAACTCCCAGAAAATTGATTTAAACGTCGGATCATATGAAGGGCCAATAAATCAAAAAGGATCTAAAAGATGCATCAGCACTTGTGTCCTTTTCCTGTGGTGCCTCAGTATTCACAGTATGACTCCAAGTGCGAGTCCTCATAGGGATTTATTGATCGTTATTCTGAGGTGTGTTCACTGCTTGTATCTTCGGTCAATGCAAGGCAACACACCACTTGTGCATGTACTACTACCCGAGTATGTGTCATTAAAATCTGCATTGTGGTGATTGGCATTTTTCACATTGAGGAAAACTCAATACCATGTAGTGCATAGACAAACCGTTTTGTCTTAACTATACTGCCCCTCACTGTTGTGCTGGTACCTCTCTGCTTTCATGGAGCCTGTGTTCTTCCTGCATTGTGATATGTGGAAGGAGTCCCTGTGGTGCCTGTAGAACTACAAGTTGTGTACATGATCCTCTATATGCAGGTTGGACTGTTGTGAGAGTGTTACCATTTCACAATGTTGTACATTGTTATCTTCAGTTGGACAGTCCCCATGAAAATAAAAGAGCCCTTGGCACTGAAAAGAAAAAAACAGGCATGGTTGGGAGGGGTAAAAAAAAATGATGGTTCTCGTACTATAAATAAAAATAAGTCAGAGAAAAAGTCACCCTGGATACATACATATGTCCCAGACCTGTTTGGTGCTTTATTCCCTACAAACCCTAAGGGCTAGATTTACTAGGCTGCGAGTTTGAAAAAGTGGGGATGTTGCCTATAGCAACCAATCAGATTCTAGCTTTCATTTATTTAGTACCCTCTACAAAATGACAGCTAGAATCTGATTGGTTGCTATAGGCAACATCCCCACTTTTTCAAACCCGCAGCTTAGTAAATCTAGCCCTAAATGTGGATTAAATAGATTGTTGCTAAATATTAAATGTATTGTTTTCAGCGTTTGCCTACCTTTTGGTGTATTTCAGAAGTATCCAGTCCTTCCGTTCTTGGTGCTGGTTTTAAAACAGTTCCTGTTACAGAGAGACCTTAATGAAGTGTTTACTGGGGGAATCGGCTCCTATAGTCTCTTTTTAATGGCTGTCAGTTTTCTACAGGTAAGATATGTAAATGCTACAGTATGGCTATCTCCTGGTGTTTGTCAGCCTCTGGATCTGCAGCTTTAAACTTGCTGGTCTGCTAAAACTACCCTTAAATAAGTTCATAAATTTGAAGATCTAGCTTTTAGCTGTAACCAAGTATTTTATATTCCTTTCTTTTAGTTGCATCCGCGAGAAGATGCCTGCAGGCCGGACGCCAACTATGGTGTTTTGCTGATAGAGTTTTTCGAGCTATATGGGAGGCATTTTAACTATTTAAAAACTGGAATCCGCATAAAAGATGGTGGGTCCTATGTAGCGAAGGATGAGGTACAAAAAAGCATGCTAGACGGTTACAGGCCATCCATGTTGTACATAGAGGATCCATTGCAGCCGGGTAGGTGTATCAAAGCTTATTGTGCGTTTCCTCTGAAGTGTTTTCCTTTCTGTTTGTGCACACAGTTATACAATATGTGTGTTTTATCACATCTAGGTCCTGGAGTACAAGTAAATGTAACACCGCCAGGGAGGAGACTAATGCACTTCATAATGTTATTGCAATGTATGTTTTGTCTAAATACCTCAGATCTGTTCCACGCAGGAACTAAATGTTTCTTCCTTTCTCTCCAAGGTAATGACGTGGGCAGGAGTTCATACGGAGCAATGCAGGTGAAACAGGCCTTTGATTACGCATATGTTGTCTTAAGCCATGCAGTGTCGCCAATAGCCAAGTTCTATCCTAATAATGAAAGTGAAAGGTAAGTGCATTGCTTCCATAGATCTGTGTTCAAAACTTCTTTTTTTAGTCTTGTAACTTTTCTTTTTTTTTTTTTTTTTTTTTAAAGTTTTATTTATGCAAGGTCAAAATAACAAAAAAAGAATGATTGGCAAAGTGAATACACTTAATACAACAAAAATACAGAAATTCACAACAGATTAACGAATCTACGACCAGCGTAGAGCATGTAAGACAATTAGTCAGCCGAACTATTAGAATAAGAAGTAACAAGATTTCCTGTACAGTAATCCCGCTTGCCTATTTTATACCGGCAGCGGTGTTGTTGATGACCTTCCCTGTTGACTACTTTGCATTATGCTATTCACACAAATATCACTTTTTAGGAGCATACCAGAACTACATTCTGTCTGAAGGCCTTTAAAAGTGCTCTGATGGGAACCTTTCTGTTCCTCACATTTTTGTTAATGGGCAATAACCCCTGGCTTATTGGTAAAAGTCTTATTTACAAATTGGTGCTTATTATACATATGTTTTTACAGCATCTTGGGGCGTATTATTCGAGTGACTGAGGAAGTGGTCGCTTACAGAGACTGGATATCAACAAAATGGGGACAGCAGAATAGATCTGAACAAGTATACAATGGTAAGAATCTTTGCATTCCTGTACAACTTAACAACATATAACCATATTTTAAATGCAACTATGAGTCTACTTCTGGCATTTCCAACATGTCAATATATTGTGGTGCTTGAAACGGTAAATGGGAATTTGACTACTTTTGTGGGTTCACCTGACAATGCATAGGGTGAAAAGAGTGAAGATACCACTTAAAAATCCAACTTATGCTTGTCTCCTAAAATTCTGCTCATTCAAGCCTCCTGTAGATGAGAGGACATGAGGACTTTATGCTTTGGCATTACATGTGCGTTTCCTTAGGAAGGGCCGAGAGTGTCCCATTGAAGATATAGGAAAAAGTCTACTCTCCTCCACCTCAGAGGTTGTCTCTTTGCAGGATATAAAATCTGTGCAACCTTCTGTAAAAAGGGGAACACCCTCCTGGATGTGACTTCTCCAGCCTTTGAATCTCATTGGCAGTCTGCATTTTGATACGTAATACCCAGACCTGATGCAGGATTGTTCATCCCTATAGACACTACTTTCACATCTAAAAATAACATGCTTATAGAAATGTGTGTTTATTTCTATTTAGTGTGTGTGTGTGTGTATCTTGTAGAATTAAGTCCATTTACCAAAATTTGTTTAGTCTTTGATAACTATTTGGCAAACATCACCTTTAAGAAAATAGGGATTCAGTAAGATTTACCTTTTGTTGTACTCCTTCTTTTTTTTTTTTTTTTGTTTAGTTTTGTTCCCCACATTGGAAATACTTCTCTCCCACAACCAACTTGTTTATGATTGCAGAATAGGCTTGGGTAATAATTACTTTGCTGTTTATACCAGCTAATTATTGCAATACCCAGATTATTCAATCATACCATCACTGTGCGTACCAGTTCCTGAGCATTTGCACCATGACTAAACTCTTCTGATTACACGTAATAGGGTTATTCTTTTATTGATTAGTATTTATGTATTGTATTTCAGATCAACTTATGCTTGCTGTCTATACATATGCCATACAAGATTTTATACTTTATTTGTATGAACTAATGACTACATTCAAAGGACTGTTATTAATTATTTTTACATCACTATTGTATATCATGAAAATGTTTGTCGTTTAATATACCAATTATAATATTTTAGTTATTTATTGAAAGCAAGCAATACTCTGTGTGTACATTTCATTTTTTATTTTTTTTTCCTGTTCCAGGGAACGATGTGACCTTGATAGTAGACGTTCACCATTTGGACAAATGTAATAACAATGTATCGGGACAGAATGCTGCCCCCGGGCAAGCCAAGAATAAACCGTCTGAAACACTTGGCAAACACTCCTCCAATTCATCTGGTCCTCTGTCTTCCTCCTCTTCCACCCTTTCCAGTTCCAGCGATGTGGTGAGTTTAGCACTTTGTTTAGCTCAAGCAAATCGTGACACATCTGCAAGCAATACTGACCTGTTTGTTTACCCTCTGCTACTTGTTTTGTAGCCATAGTTGAATGGTCAGTTGAAGTTGGTTATATACCAGTTTTCAGATTTCCCATCCCTTAAAATATGAATAAATAACGGTATCAATAATTGTTTAATATTGATTTAGTTAAGTTACTGGTGTTATCCTGTTATCCACTAATAGTGCATTTCTATGTAATATGCACGCAGAGATTTACCTGCTATGCCTCTGTGGGTTTTATACTGTATGAGAGCCTCTGCTTAGCCAGTGGTGTCAACTCTCATTGCATGACACACAACGTGTCTCCCGTAGAAGAAAGTCATTAAACGTCTGTGCATTCAGGACTCAGACGGAACCCCTTTCAAGACGTCGAAGCAGCCGAGTTGTCGGCAAACAAGCGATAGTCGAATGGGCCCTCAGGAATCCTGCACCAGCTCCTCGCAATCCAGCACCAAACTACAAGCTAACCAGAGCATCAGCTCCTCAAACAGCAGCAACAAAGCCCAGGTATGATGAGTTGTCGCTCCCCAAGGAAAGATTCATAGAAACAACCACTAGTTTACTGTATGCACTAAAAATGGGTCATTTATTGAGGGTTTATGTGTTTTCAGTTCTCTCAGCACCTATCTACCTGTTTTTATTATTGTGCTCTATTTTCTCTTGCTTGAGGGAAGGCGATATGGCCAGGACAAGTGTTTACGGGCTTTGGTAAAGAAAAAATTAACTTCTTATCTTTGTTTTGTATAGAGGTATGGTTGACATCACAATATTTTTGCTTCCGTTTGTCAGCAACCTTGTAACACTACTCTGTGTGTGTGTCTTCCCACTTGTCCTCATTCCCCTGATCACATCATGACTGCCACAGTCACATTTTGCCCTGTCTCACATAATAACTGGGGACATTTATTGTATAGTACAGAAGCTTTAACAATCACTGGGGACATTTATTGTATAGCACAGAAGCTTTACAATAAGTGCAAACAGTGCAGACAACAGGGAAAGGAGTGTACTTTTAAAAAAAAATTGTCTGCTGTATATCTCCTGAGGCTAGGTTACAAAAAATTGTTTAAAAAAAAATCCCCTTTACCTCCCACAAGATAAGTGTACACATCTCCTGAAATGCCCTGTGCTGTGATGAACAGTCCAGTGATCTAAGTGGCTACAGGTTGGTCTTGCCCTGCTGTTTTTATTATTTTTAGGGGCATTTCACTAGGGTCATGTTGTATTCATTATTTCAATTTCTGCATGTTCATGTGTACCCAATTTTAGTGTGCATAACAGTTACCACTGTATACTAGCTGATAAGCTGTGTACACACCACAGTAATTTCATGAAATTATCGTGCAGATCACACAAACGACCATTTGGGCAGATATTGCATTAAAGTGTACTATCCCACGATCATAGTTTATCGCAAAAAAAAACCACATTGTATCGTTTGAGTTTGTTGTTTTTTTTTCTAAACTTACTAAAAACACAATCAACTATTGAATAATGTCTGGCAAATGTGGAAGTGTGTATGCACTCACCACCAGCGGTACAGGCTGATCTCTATAGAGTGTGCAGAGTCACGATTTTTTCAGCAGATGGTTGAGAGGTGAAGATCTGAAGGTAAATCGTGTCTGTGTGCACATAAATCTGCATGCTCATCGTGACTTTCTGTAGTTGGTAAAATCGTTACAGAATTTGCATCTGCAGTATTTTTCTGTAGCGTGTACCCAGCTTAAAGGTATTGCAACCATGTAGGGATGGAGTCCACAGGCTTCTGTTCACAACTGTAATCCTGTGACCTATATATTTACATGACTATCTCAAACCAACAAGCTAGATGTGTAACTTTATTTTTATTTTTGTAAAACTTAGACAATATGCACTTAGCTATGCAGAGACTTGAAGATTCAGCTAATCAGAAAACAATATCTGTAATCAGGGAGCCAAATGGAGGGTGTTTGGCATTGTCAGCCAATTCCTGGAAAGTGTTAACTACTTTTCTATCCGTTAGAAATTAAATTGACCTATTAAATGCCGTAGACGCACAACTTTATAAATTCCCTACACTGTTTTGACCACACACTGACCATTGCAATACACTGCTGACCACATTGTACAAACAGTGTATGAAAAGTTTTCACACTAATGTCGTGGTCTACTTGTCTCTCAGTGTCATTCTTATCCTTCCATGTTTGTGTGGAGGTTTTTTTTCTCTGCAGATTAGGTACTTGCTGTAAAACAGTTTAGCGGAGTAGATAGCAACTGCCAATTAGAAATGTATTAATGTTTACATTTTCTACTTCTCTATCTAATCTAATGTTTTTTTTCTCCATATTTTTTGGGGGAATATTAGTGTAAAAAGTGTGACTTACAACTCCTTTTAAAGCTGCACTACTACTTGTGTAAAAGATTTTGCTATCATGCAGTCACCCAGACTGGGGCCCTCCCTTTCCTTTGAGGAAAGTGAGAGGAATAGTCCACTGTTATCTGCCCTCACACACATTAAAAAACTGCTAGTTGAAGCTTTAACAGTGTTGGATGCATGTTTATTAACCAGTCTCCAACCTCCCTTCAGCATAATGTAAGTTAATAGACATGCAATGGAGTTCTATGGAAACGAGTTTCTGATGCAGGCAACATCGAAATTGATGTAAAGTGAGGTGACTTCTTCTTATAAATTGTGTGTTTGTGGATACAGGTCCATTCTCTTACTTTTTACTTTTTGGACTTTCAGCATCAGAGCACGTTTAATAGGCTTTAAGAATGAACATTTAATGCTTTAAAATAACACCTGCACGTATGATGTTTGTGACATTAAGATTTCCTGATTATATCCTCTAATAGGATTATGGTAAGGGACACTGGGATGATCATTCCAATATCCACGACAGCAAAAACAGACATGAACACACACACTTATATAACATAACCATGCTATATCTATTTACTCATCTGTTAGAACCATATTGTAAAAACCTCTGCAGTAATCCGTTCTTATGGACAGACATTTTTCCAGATAATGGCGTTGGTAGATGTTCTTGTTTTGTTTTTTTACAACTATTGACTCGTCCTTTCAATCTGTGTAAATCTCTTAAACTGGTCACTGGTGGATCCTGCCACTCTGCTGAGGTTACCGCTCAACGGGGCGAAATTGGATCAGATCAGGCGGCTGTTAGGGTTGAGCGGCCAGATTGGGACTGCTCAGTGCATTTTTAACACGACCACACACCAGACCAGTACTTTGACTGCATTTTCCAAAATGCCCGATAACCTTATTGATTTTGCTTGCATTGGGAACACATGCTGCGATATCTGCCCTATTGCCTGATACTGCAGGGCATGTGGGCAGTTTTTTTTTCTCATAAACTTTGGAACTGGCATATTATAAACCACAGGCTTTACTCAAATTAAGAAAATACTTACCTAGGATCTCTTGTTCTTCCTAAATGACTGGGTCCCCCAAAGTCCAAGAGTCCAGAGACACTTTCAGGAAGACAATGGGGGCTTTCTAATAATGAGGTGCACTGGGTCCCCTATAATTAGTATTCAGTATTATTGTTTAAATGAATTTAATGAGAATTCAGTTTCAGCTGGAGTTATCCCTAGGTGTTCAATTATACTCTAAGTATTGTAGATAGACAATTTATTACAATTAAAGAATAACTTACCAGTTTGATTTTTAGGGTAATTTTGACTGTATAAATGAAGTGATTTAATATGTGAATTTGCTTAATGGCTGGTAAATATAAAACCACTTTAGTGGTCTTTCAAGACATTGTGTGTCTATATTGTCATGTTTTATCATGGGGAAAAAATGTCTCTACTTTCTAGGACTTACAAATTGTGGCTCTATTAATCTCGTTCTCTCTCTTTCAGCATGGTGCAACCAGACTCTTCCGCTCTACATCCTCCAGCAAAGGTTACCAGATGCAACCCAACATAAACCAAGGCACATCTGTGACAAGTAGGCACCTACAAAGCGGCAAAGCACAGCACCAGCACTATCAGAGCAAAAAACGCAAGCACAAGCGGGAAACAGACCTGTGCAGATAGCTGATCTGGGCCAGACTTAAATCTCCCTCCTTTGTTGTGCCACAACATTGTTTAAATGGCAACAAACTGCTTCACAACTCCTGGAAGCTTTAACATTTTTGAGACTGTTTGTTTCTTTTTACTTTTGTCTTTCCCAGCTGACCATGGAAATGGATCATGAATTTGCAACATGAAAAAGAGAAAAAAAAACTCAAAAAGAAAACAAACAAAAACTAAAAACAAAAAAACTATAAAAAAAAACAAAAAAAAACAAACATGGCTGCTCATTTGGTAAAATATAGGGAGGTTAAAAAAAATATTTGCACTTCATCAGCACCAGTGTGCTGATTTATAGGACTAATATCCTGTGTTTATAGAATGGGAAAGAACAAAAAAAAAAAATCCTAACATTTCTGAAAGGGGTGCAATTTGCAGAACCCCACATTTCTTGGGAACTTTATTTCTGCATGATGTTTTTTTTTTTTTTTTTTTATCATATTGAATATTCTACCATTTTATTGTGCATACAACAGTATATGAAATTGCACTTTTGTAATGGTGCATATGCTTTTTACATAAAACTTACAAAGAAAATTTGCCTAGTTTGGGATAATATTGCCATGTCAACATGTTCAAACCTGCATTGAGGTTGAATTTTGGTTCTGGTCTCCTTGAAGGGAACGTTTCTACCCACTGTTGCCCTTTTATAGCTAACTATTAGAAGGCAGGCGGCCTTCCCAGGAAAATAGTGTACCTTTTTGTATAATATGTCATTTTCACACCATTGCATGTATGCTTTTATATCCGATTCATGTGGGTTTTTTTTGTTTTGTTTTGGGGTTTTTTTGTCTCAGAAGAAACACCAGACATAGTGTATGTGAAACACCACAGTAAATTGAGGACACTAATCAAAACATAGGTTTTTGTGGTAAATATAAGCAATGGTCATACAAAAAAATTGCCATGCTTATTGGCTTATAAATATGGCTAGCTAAGGATTAACACGGGGCCCGCTGTAATTGATGAATTTGTTCTTGAGGGCTGTGCGTAAGGTTAATTTAGTGCTTCACCAAAAGACAGTGCTTTGCCTAGAATTGTGTGCATTAATCATAAGTGGAAGTTTATACATTTCAGAGAGATTACTTGAATGCACAGCGTCAGTGATGCACAGGCAAACATAGTAACATGGCCCTCATTTACCAGGTTCTCCCATACGTTTGTCCACCAGATGGCACCTATATATGTAGAATTTTAAGTTACGTGTAAAGACCAGTTTTGGTTCCCCGAGACATAAGTCAAATTTATGGAGTTTCCTAGGAAGATGTCTGTCTTGGTGTGTAACATCTCACCTGTCTGAAAGATCAGTGAAAGAGGATCCAAACTACTGTCCTAAACTTCCATGATCCACAGAACTGTATATTATCCCATCAGTTATAGTGAAACTAATTTGAAGATTGTACTTGTAGCACTTGGGTATGTTCCTGTTGCCTGCTGGACCCTTGGGAAGTATAATGTACGTACTCGCTGGGGATTTTACATCCATTGTGTTGCTTCTTTCTGCTTTCACTTTGTGGTCTACATGTAAATTGAACAGGGCTAAAATTAGTATTGATCTCTGACAATTCTAAATGAACAATTCAAAGGTAATTTTATCAAATGCCAGATGGGTCTAAAATAGAACAACCAAGTTACAAAGTGTAACTGGTGGGTTGTTTTTTTTTTTTTGTTTTTTTTGTAAAAGTAATGTGTACAGTTTATGCTTTATGCATTTTAGTTCTTGTGTCACTATTTTAGCGTTAAAGCTGCAATAGGTGAAATCATTACAATGTGATGTAAAACCCACCTTTTAAATATGCATAGCTTAAGACCTTATTGAATTAGCCAACAATTGGAAACTTGCAATGCAAAGTTAATGTAGCTCCCCCCCAATCTCATCCCCAGCGATCAGCAAAGTATTTATTTATCACTTGAATTGAAAAAAAAAAAAGAAAAAATCCCTTCAATGTATCATTCTTCTCGTTTTACAGTTTATCAGTTCACAAAATGTTACTTACCAGCCCGCCTCCCTCCACCTAGCGGAATAATTGAAATATTGTGAGTAGTGGCCTACGCTTTCACTGCACCATATCAAATACCTCCATCAAATTTTCAGCACAGATGCGGATAGCACACATCTGCGGCTTAGTTTCTATCATAGCTGTTTGCGCCTCCTCTTCTGCCTGTTGGTGCAGTGTTTTTACAGGGTTTGTTGAGGTGCTGGTGGGGTGAGTACTCCCGAATTGAAGGGCTCTCTGGCATTAAAATCTCACAATTCTCCCTGTTGAAGAAAGGGATCTGGTGAGTAAAAATTAATTTGTGACTTGTATAGACTTTAATCTAAGTAAGGTAAACTAACGGTCCGGGATGGTAATAGAATTATGTGCTCATGTTTGCGTCGTCACTTTTTACACTTGTTTTCATCCATATATTTTCTCAGAATAATTTGGGTTTTTGCAAAGCATTTAAGCCTGTTCCTGTCTCTTGCTGAAGAATCTGCAACTAAAGCATAGCCTTCTCTTGAAACACCTGGACTAATATATTGGTTTACATTTAACTTGCAAAATGACGCATTAAACAAAGCCTTCTAGAGATCAGGGGGTAGATTTACTAAACTGCTGGCTTGAAAAAGTGGAGATATTGCCTGTAGAACCAATCAGATTCTAGCTGTCATTTTGTAGCATGTACTAAATAAATGACAGCTAGAATCTGATTGGTTGCTATAGGCAACATCTTCACTGTTTCAAACCAGCAGTTTAGTAAATCTAGCCCCAAGTGTGAACCATAAGTGTTTTACGAGCACATGCTTGAATTGGTTCAAACTGCTATAAATGAATGGCATAAAGACCGCCATTTCTGAAAGCAATCAATAGTACATATAAGGGCCAGATTGCAATAAATGATTAAGGAGCTGTTCTTGGTTGTGTCTGGATTAATCAATTTTTTAGAAGGCCTCTTTAAGGGTACTACACTATAGATTTAAATTAGGCTTCAATATATTTAAATATAGTGTGTTATTTCCTCTTGTAATATCATACAATACTTGTAAGTAACAGGTCATGGGCCATTGTACTTGATCATCTCTTCTTTTTTTCTTCTGCTCTGTATACAAGTTGCATGAAATGATTATCCATTCACTGGGGCTCTGTGACATGTTTGCCTTAGGCTGCAGGTTGAGGCCACATAATGGCTGCCTTCCTATTGTGTAGCAGATGCCTACAAATTAAACAAATTGCTACGCGTGGCCATTTTCTCAATATTGGTGTAAAATCTACTTGGTCCACGAATAATGGAGGAAACTACACAAATATAGGTTTTCGGGCTTATTCTTTTGCATGTCTTAGTGTTCTCTGAAAATTATTCATTATGTCACTCCTAATTCCTTCACTAGTGTCACTTTTACTGTCGGCAAGGCTAGTGACCTCATGCCAGGCTTTATTAAGCTGAGTGACAAGGCATGTGGGGACAGTTTGGTCAAAACACCTGCTTCTGCTCCTTCTTGTGTTATGGACATAATTGAATCTAATTTTATATATGCTAATGGTTCAAAATAAAATCCACTTTTAGTCCTTGGCTCCCAGCGGTTCATCTAAAATGATGACGATTGGGCCTTGTCCAGTACTTTCAATGGGATGTATTTTGCATCTTCCAGTTCACTTTAGAGGATAAAGGACAGTGACCCTCTCCTGTTTGTTTGCTACAAGTAAATGTATTTTTATGTAAGCGATCAGCATATATAGATATTAAACTAGTCTATTCAATATAGCCCAAAGTGGACAATCCCTTAGTATCAGTAAGCAGCCTATATGTGCAGCAGTCTGAAATGTTACTGTCAAAGACAGGCCAAACCCACTTTATTTTTAATCCTCTTTCTGGCTTTATATAATGCTTAATAGATGTTGGATGCAAATAGTTATACTTGTCAATAATAGAACATTTTCTTTGTTTAAAGTTCTGGTTATGTACTTATTCTGGTAATCTTCTGGTTCTTGGGATAGAGTAGAGTGGGAACATCTTTTGTAATATGACAGATTTCTTTAAAAAGATGATACAGGCAGTTGTTAGAGTGGAAGAACCATAAGGTTTTCTATAGAACGTACATATTCCATACAGTTGTATATTCTGGAGCCCCTTACAGATCAACAAGTGAGTTAAGACCGCTAACCCTAAAATGCAAGCGGTTTCTCATATAAATATTACTCCTATCAGAAAAGGAAATATGAGATAAAGTTGCTAACATGGAAGCTTTTATTCATATGCGATCCAGTCTTAAGGTCTTTAAATCTGTTGAAGGACACTGCGGATGTCCACTGCAGTCTCATGACCGACATCCGTTTGCAATCGCCTTCCCAGCAAATGTAAATACAATGTCCAACATCATAATTTGGAAATGTTTAACTATAAATAAATTGATTGTAGGGCTAGGTCCCAATTTCAAAAAAATTCCACCATGAATCAAGTTTTCTTGTTGGTTCAACTGGTAATTAAAAGTTTTATATGTTAAAATCACATATATATTATTGTTATATAACTGCTCTGAAAATATTCTGTATCCCTGAGGACTTACACATACAGACCTTGTACTTTGTCCTTTCTTTTACCAGTGTAGTTTGTTCTATTGCCTCCCTGCAGCCCTAGTGTAACACTTGTGTACACTGCAGACAACCTCCTAATTGACACAAAACACTCTTTTCAGAAGCTGTCCATATACTGACACTGTTGTTTGGACGTTCCTTATTTTAAATACGCTGTTTTTTATTTCAAATTGCCAGAGCCTCCAATGATATTCCACAATCCACAATATTTTAACCAAGTTTTCTGCTTAATGTTTCCTCATTACTGTGGAAGCCTTTTTTTTTTCCTTCGTTTAATAAATGCACTATTGAGGCTTTGGGTAAAAACACTAAAATATGCATGTTTGGTTACACATTTAGTTGTTGTTTATAAATATGATCACATGTTGCAGAGTGAGCGTTACGTGTTCCTAAAAAGTCCATACAGCTCATGAACCGTGGATCAGTGTGTATGTGTGTGCTGACTGCTAACTGATTTTCAGTGTCTAAAGTGTTTGTCATTTCAAGCCATTGTTTCTGGATATTAGTCGGGCTCTAGAAAAATGAGGACAGTTTATTATACTGTAAAAGAATGACGAAATACATTTTATATTTTTAAGGTATTTTTTTTATTTATTTTAAATTACAGTGCCCTACTAGCATTTTGCATCTCTTTTTTAACAAGAGAGAGCAACGCCTAGAAAGTGGTATAATAGGGGTTCAATGGTTAGTTTTCCTGACAGATCACATCTAATTCTCCAGGATTGAAATAATGATGATAGCCGACTACCACATCAGCATTTACTTCGTCCAGTGGTTCCCAAACTTTCTCGGTTCGAGGTACGCTTAGGCTCTCTGTAATATTTTCAAGGTACCCCTAAAGCCAATATAATTACACAGTAGCCCCCTCCTTGCTTACCACTTGCCCTGGCCGCGGCACCCCTGTGAGATCGCCGCGGCGCACAGTTTGGGGACCACTAGATTAGTCCTTGTCTGCATCCCCTTTTTATTTCCTATGGTTATCTACCAAATATGCAGGTGTATGAAACAGGGTTAAACCAGCCAAATGTAATCTGTGACGAGGTATCTGTAATTGTACAATACAGAATCACTGTTTGTGATAAATTTATTTTACCACTATAACCACTCTATATAGCCAGAAATCTTATGTTTGTTGATATGTTGTACGTTTATGGTATATATTTCTGTTTTGGTCGGTGGAAACACCAAATTCATGTGTTAAAACATCCATTGAAACTGATAAAATGTTGGTCAGTGTTTTCAGGCATGGGGAACATTTTCAATATTTTGTAATTAAATTACAGTTAAATGTAAATTTCACACTCTTCCAATACTGACATCTCATCATGAATTGATGACCTGTGGGTAAACCTAAACCATAATACTGCTTGTAAAGAACATATACTCATCATTGGTAGACTGGACCCTTGCTTTGTTTACCCGAAACACATTTTTCAATCATCTGATGTTGGGTGTGTGTTTTTTTTTTTGGGGGGGGGGGGGGGGGGGATTTTTTTAAAAAAAAGTCCTTAAAAATTTACTGCCATGTTTGGCTGCCGTGGTATGGCCTTGATACTGGATATGTTTGAAAATTTAATTTGCTAATACTTTCTTGCCAAGATGAGGAGTATAAAGAGAACTACAGAACTCTTTACAGATCACAGCACTTGAGTTCAGAGTAAGTCTTGGAGAACTACGTACACTGTGGTCTAAGTATTATCCCTCCTCTTGATGACAACAAGCCATTTGAATAATACTTTTTCTGTGATTTTTAAAAAAAATCTATGCATTGTCACAAGAATTATTTTTTTTTAAAAAACAAATTATGTAATATACATTAAGCGTTTAAGGAGAGTATATGCATAGTGAAATTTGCCTTAGAGAGGGTATTCTTCGGTCAGTAAAATGGTGCAGCAATAGGAGATGATTTTCTTTTGGTGTCTTTGAAACCATTGTTTTCATTTCAGAATGGGTGACTGCACTGCCTTTCAAACTATATATTTTTTTTTATTATTTATTTTTTTGTCTAGGGGGGGAAAAAAGTGCTTTACAATACTATAGCCATGTTAATTGCCTAAATAAGGCCACTGATAATCAAATTGGTTGTAGGGCTAGGTCCCGAACTCCATTACAGATTTAGTTGGAAAGTGGAGCCATGGCTGTTCTAAATAATAAAAGAAGAAAAAAAAAGGGTTTACCTTTGATACCCCAGTGTCCAACTCAAGGAGAGAAACATGTGTAGTCTGCCAGTGAAACCAGGTTATTACACCCACCTTGTTCTGTTGGTTTTTTTTTTTGGCGGGGGCGGGTGTAGGTATCCTTTCTTGGTTTTTATGCAGAGTTTTTTTAAAATTGACAAGAACCTATTAAGGGGCAATGATTTGTAGAATACATCACTTTTAAATTTCATTTTATGTTTTATATACAGCAGCTTTTAGATCCATATTAAATGCAATTTCTGTTCTGCTTTGTAGTTGTTTCATCCCAAGATATTGGTTATATTTCTTTGCGTACATCTAGTATTCGTAGTAACTTGAAGTAATTAGTTCAGAGTCCCCACATGGTTTAATTTAATTGTCAGGTTTGCCTCCTTTGGGTTAAACAAATAAATATATATATATACAACAAGGTAATGAAAATAACTTGCCAATTACGTATATTTATTTCAAAATAATTTAAACAAGTGTAAACCAGTGGCAAATTACAATACACTGTAACATCTTTGTAGGGGTTTACAGTTGAGATGTAATATTTGTCATTTATTTTTAGTTTAGACTTAATCTATTCTGTTTGCCCTACCCTAGAACTCATGCAAAAAAGGGGTTTTAATTGTTATGTTTCCATCATTTATAAAGGCCCAGAATTAGTGTTCTTGTCTCCAGCATCCAATGGAGGCAGACATTGTGTTGGTAGAACAAATATCCAGCCTATCCACATGCCTCATGACTTATTGAGGTCTCTAGTTCCTAGGGAATTGATAGGCTTTATTTTAATGAATATTGACTACGCCAACAAAATGACTGCTCCCACTGGCAATAGATGTCGGAAACAATTTAAGTGTATTTATGTCTAAATGGGATTGCACCTTAAATGGTAAGGCTTTATTTTACAGAAATATTTAAGCAAGTCTTATATATATAAAAATAAAAAATATATAAAAATAAAAGTGCAGCCATCTTATTTTTTGGCAAGTTTGCCAAGCAGTGGTGTTTGCGGGAAGATTATATTGATTCCTTTGGAATCTCCAGTTTGCCTCATTTTTATGGTTTTCATAAATTTAGCAGGAAAATAGGGTTTCCTGTAGAACTTAATATCACTTTGGGGTAAACTGATTAAAGAAAAAATATATATACAAATAAAAAAAAAAAAAAAAAAATGTAAGTGTGTACATTTCTTAATGCCTACCGATACAAATGAAATTTAAACTTTTTGTATATTTTCCTCCAAATGCTTTATTATTGTATGTTTCATCTGTGTGTATCACTCAATTTAATTATTTTATTTCTGAGTTGATATACTTTTTGTGCAAATTTTGTGAATCTCATTGGGGGAAGGGAATAAATGTTTAATTTAATTGGTGTTGTATTTTTTTTATTATTATTTTTTTTAGCACATGTAACATTTAATCGAATCTACATAACTTACTACATGACATACAGTTTTGACCCACCTGTGCGCCTCTACATACTTTATTGAACACTGAATGAAGGGTGCACAGGTTCATTTGAAGATCGCTGATGTCTGGAGAAATACGAAAGGTAGTGTTTCCCAAATTCAGTCCTCAAGAAGCCCTAGCAGTGCATGTTTGCCATATCTGGGCAGCATGGTGGCTAAGTGGTTAGCACTTCTGCCTCGCAGCACTGGGGTCATGAGTTCAATTCCCGACCATGGCCTTATCTGTGTGGAGTTTGTATGTTCTCCCTGTGTTTGTGTGGGTTTCCTCCGGGTGCTCCGGTTTCCTCCCACACTCCAAAAACATACTGGTAGGTTAATTGGCTGCTATCAAAATTGACCCTAGTGTGTGTGTGTGTGTGTGTTAGGGAATTTAGACTGTAAGCTCCAATGGGGCAGGGACTGATGTGAATGAGTTCTCTGTACAGCGCTGCGGAATCAGTGGCGCTATATAAATGATGATAATGATATCTCCTTGCTTGAGCACAAGTGTATTCAGTAGTGACTGACATTTCCCCCCAAAAAAATTTTGTGGTTCTTCTAACCTGGAAAACATGCACTCAGGGCTCGGAGGACTGAATTTGGGAAACACTGACGTAAACGATAATGGATCGTGGATGGGGAAAAGTAGAACATGGCCTTTTTCTTCCTGCCCATGTCAACATCTCAGGCAATGATAAAGATGTTGACAACTAATTACCTCTGCAACCTGTTATGAAGTTCAGATTGATGAGCCACTTGCTATGAAATAAAATTTGATCCATTGTAAAAAGATTGTGTATATTTCACGTTATCGGATAATGTATATCCCTTTTAGTTTTGACATTTGTATTTAAAGTTGTTGGTCATTTTAAAAAAAATCTCAAAGGCTTCCCCAGATTACCAGGAGAAAAACCATACCTCTCAACTTAGTCTGTGGGCCTTGTGCAACTTGTTCAGTTATTACCAGTTTCTGAAGTCTTTTATGAGTGCAAGGCAACTGGATTTTAAGACCAAAAAAAAAAAAATATTGACGTTTGTTAGAGTATGTTAAGAAACTTAAGGTGCTGGTAGGGCAACCTTTATTTTAGATGTGGATATATCCTCCAGAAGAGTTCAGAAAAGCTTTGGTGCTCTGATTAAGAGCTTTCTCCACCATCTCAAACTTGTTTCAAATAAGTTTATTTCTATTTTGGAAGACTTCTCTAATCTGTGTGGTCTTGTTACAACAATGTGCCACATTAGGGTATGACTGCTAATTTAAAATTTTCTTTCACCCATGGGGACACTGGAAATGCTGTATAGGGCTGCAAAACAGGAGTTTGCACACTTTAAAACTCCCTCGAAAAAAGTTCAAGCTCCTACCTCTGCCTCCATTGCTTGTGGCAACTGTTTTTGTTAAACTTATTTTACAATTGTAATATTAACGGCATCCTCACTACATCGTCTGCTGCAGGAAGTCTTGGGCTGTGGGAAATGCTGGGGGGGGGGATAGATACTTGTCCGTGGTCAAGCATAGGAAGGCAGATGGGGGGGGCATGTTTATGTATGGTAGCTATCCCTTGATGGTGGAGTGCATCTCTAGAGCCCCTGTCCAGCAGCTTCTTGGTGGTCATCCTCACCAGAGGCAAAGCCCACCAAAAGTAAGCAGCAGCTCCTCTTCTATCCTCAACAACTGCAAGGAATTAGTGTGAGAGTGGTAGGTGCGTTTGACTGGATGTTTTTTCTTTCTGCTATGGATTATCGGTTTTGCAGTTTCACATCCATCTTGGTGTGTGCACTGCAGATTTCCTCTCACTGTTTTGTCTGATAAGAGGAGAAAATCGGGGCCAAATTGTCCTGTGTCCAGGATGGGATGGATGTGTTATGCACAGCATGTGAAGGAGAGGGCCACTATTTGTGCTAGTCTGTGAGGTCCTCCATTGAAATGGCAGAGCCAGCCTGGGCAAAGTCTTGGGTTACAGGGGAGCTTGCCACAAGTACTAGTATCTGCAAGTATCCACCCTCCTATGCCCCACCTTGGGAGCCGTGGTGAGCTAGACCTCTGTCCATGGTGCTCTTGTCCGGGGCTTTATGGTCTCCTCCTGTGCACCACCTGACTAGCCAGCTTAGGCTCACGGTCTGGCCAGGTTGGTGCAGGGTCTGGTTCAAGCTTCCTCTTTAGAAAGGATTCTGGAATCCAACACCATGACTGTAGAAGCATCAACTTTCAGTGGTTCTCCAGTCTTTGGAAGGATCAGATTGAGTAAGGTGGGGGAAGGTAAGGTGGCTGAAGTATCTGACCTGTGCCCTGACAAGGATTTCCAATATTAAGCAGAGAGTTGAGGATTTACTTTAAGCCATATTTCAGACACCAACCATTTAGGACAGTGGGGAATCTATGATGCTGACAATTCACTGTTTAAGAAGACAGACCATTTCCATCCCCTCTACCTCTAAGTTGGAGGAACTATTATGCGAACAATTGACCAAGCCTGATTCATAGGTTTCTGGTCTCCCACAGATTGCAGTCCCTTTAGCCTCTCCCAAGCGAGAATACAGTGAGATGATACCTGACTAAAGTGGATTCTCTCATAGCTTGCTTATCGAAGACTATCAACATTACAATTCCGAATGCTGCTACTTTATAGCACATTTGACAATTGAGGCCACCCTTAAGTTGGTTTGCACAGTGGCAGTGGTCTCCCTTAGACCCATCTTAGTTTTGACTTGGGATTGGTAAGGCAGATGAGAGGTGGTTGGAGTAATTGGAGGAGGGATTGCAGTTTGACATACCCAAATTGTATTTCCTAACTGTGGTGGAGCATATTTGTGAGGGTAGGTATTATTCATCCTAAACTGGATATTATATCCCTTGCCATCCTATTAATACCTGCAGACCAAATGGCCCTAGGTTTTTGCTCCTTTTATCACTCTGGGAAAGAAAGACCTCCAAAAAACAATCCTTCACTGCTTATGGAGGTTGGCAAAAGAAAAAGGCTTGGGCAGATATTGTCCAGCTTCCAAGTCTTCAGGCAAACCCAGCATCTCCTGCGTTGGGACTCCATCTGCTTTTCTTTTGGGAACCATTCCTCAATTCTCCCACAGATTCCTGGAAGAGAGGAATACTTTTTCAGGGATGGATCATAAATCTGAAGTCCCCCCTCATGGTTTTTCACCATCAGTATTCCTGGAGATAAAACAAGGCCGTTTGCTCTGCAAGAAGCTCTCCTCAGAAGTACAGTATACTCAAATCTCATTGATTCAGATACCCGACAGGTACTTTCAACCCATTCTATACCTGAAATGCCTTAAAAACCAGCTGTGAGCATACAAGTTCAAGATGAAGTCATTGAGGTCTGTTATCAGCCGCATTGAGCAGGATGATTTTATGGTGTTCGTGGATATAAAGGACACATTCTTGCATGTTCCAATCTGCGAGGGACTGGCAGTGTCTCCTTAAATTTGCTCTATAGCCCCACAATTTTCAGTTTCTGGCTCTACCCTTTACCTCCTCTGGACAGTGTAATTCAGACAATGCTCAACTACAGAAAATTGATTTCTCCTAGGAATTATAACAAGGTCTGGGAGACCCATGTTTATTGATGTGAAAGGTAGAGGCATCCTACAGCTTTTTGTTTGATCCATTTACTCCATTTCTTGCAAAAGGTCTGGATTGGGAACTTGAGGCTCCTTTTTAAGCTTCAAGATTTTGACTCATAATATTTATTTTTAGTGAAAATTGTTTGGTTTTTTTTTAAAGGAAGTGCAGGCTTTCTTACACAGAGTGATGCATGTGCAGTTTCCTTACACCCACTAGTATGCCCTTGGAATCTCATTATGGTGTTGGCAGTCCTGCAACATCCTCGTTTTGAACCCTTTGATTCCGTGGATTTAAAGTTTCTTAATTATAAGACTACCTTACTCTTGGCCATCTCCACGACCAGAAGAGTGTCAGAGCTAAAGTATATATATTTGTTTATTATGCTAATAGAATTGGTAGCCTTGCAAAACAGTCTGCAATTCTTAAGAGAATAACTCCTCTTGTTCCTGCAGATCATGAAAAGGTTTCTATTCCAGACTATTCCTTGTCAAAGTCATCAGGAGCCTTTTGCACTGTTCTGGATGTGAAGAGGCTCCACAAGAATGCCCACACCAAAGTGTGTGAATCTTATTCTCTACAATGAATATTTTCCTATATCCATAGACTTTTTCAGGATCCCTGTACAGTTCATCACAGGAAAACCTTCAGGTTCTGGGCCTTGGCCAGCACTTTCAGTTCTCCTGTCTGCTTTATGGGCTGGCAACATCTGATAACTTACCAAGCTACTCTGGTGACAAGGAGTCATGATCTGGTCCAATCAGAGCAACATTCATATGGTGGGAAATTCAGAATGCATTGTCAATTACAGAACGGCTCAAGTAATGTCCTTTCTGCAAGAACATGGCTGGATTGTGAAAAAGGCAAAAAGCCATCTCATTACATTACCACAAATATACTTTGTTCTGCATACTGTTTATCTGGAACAATAGAAAATGTTTCTGTCAGAAGAAAGGTGTATCATGATCCAGTGCTTGGCAAAATAACTGCATACTCATCAAATGTTAATAAGAAAGGGATTTCAATTGTTGGGAATGTTTTCCTTGCAGGTATCATTCCATGGGCCAGATGGCACATGTAGAATCTTAATTTGTAACTTCTAACACAGTGGGAAGCAGACATCTATGAATAATGCGATCACCTTGTCAAAAGCCACCAAGCAGTTTCCCTTGTTGTGACTAAGCCCAAAGTTAAAGAAAAGAGGAGTGTGACTTTATGAGTCAAATATGGATAATAATCTCGACAGAAGCTAATGTCACAGGCTGGGAAGCCCACTTTCAAGGACAAATGGCACATGGTCTCAAAGCAAGAACAAACTTCATGCAATTGTCACAGAAATTAGAGCAATGTGAAATGCATTTCAGTACTTTCAGCTTCATCTAAAAGAGAAAGAGCGCAAAATATTTTCAGACAACAACAAATTAGTAGTCTTCATAAATCACCAGATCGGTACCAGAAGCAGAAACGTAATGGTAAAAATCATGTCTTGGACAGAGATAAATCTGAAGTTCCTCTTAGCATGACCTGTAGCAGGCAAGTAGAATGTAATAGCTGATTAGCTTAGTGGAAAACAGATTCATACAAGAGAATGGTCTCTACTTCAGTTAGTTTTCAAGCTACTGATGGGAAAATGTGGTCTTCCTTAAGTGGACAATAAGGCAACAAGCAAATAATGCTCAGGTACCCAGGTTTTTCTCTCGGCACAAAGTTTCAGAGACAAAAGGAATAGATGTTTTGACAGTTCCATAGACTTTTCACCTAATTTATATCTTCTCTCCGTTTCCATTAATCACTTCCTTTCTAGGGAAAAAAAAAAAAAAAAGATCAGAAAAGAGAAGGCAGTTATAGTGGCAATCCTTTCATTTTGGCTTTGCTGTCTGTGGTTTCCTGTAGCCTGGGAGATGCTCCAGGGATTTGGATGAAGAATTTGGACTTGGTGTAGGCTATCTGGCCAGAGTGGCAAGCTTTAGTGGAATGGAGATCAAGCAGGACTATAGTAATCCACGCACTGTTACAGGCAAGAGAGAATGATTTTTTTCAATAATCGTATTACTTAATTTGGAAACAGTTTTTCACATGGAGCAGCTCAAATTCAATACAGCTGCAGATACTATTCCTCACATCAATTCTGGACGGTCTTCACAAAGGTCTTGCTTTTTTTAAGTGTCTGCTTTGTGGTGTTAAATTTAGAATATTTGATTATTTGCTTCTTCCAAGCAGTGAAGAGAATTTGTTATAACCGATTGTTTGTGGCCCAATGGAACCTGAATTTATTGCTCCACACTTTGATGTCTGACTGTTTTTGAACTTCTGCAAAAAGGTTCGTGGAGATGAATGACATTGAAGGTGGTAGTCTTGGTGACAATAACTTCCGCCCACAGAGTTGGAGAATCAGAAGAAATGTAATGCAAAGAGCTCTTTCTTAGCCAATCCAGCATTTCTGCCTAGTTTCTATATTGCACATTAGCAAAGAGGTTTATTTTGCCATCCGTTTGTCTACAGCCTAATGATGAACAAGCAAGAAAACTACTTTCCTTGGACTTATTAAGGGCTGTTTCCATATACTTATCCAGGGCAGAATGATTCACAAATAGAACACCTCTTTTTGGTTCCTGCAAGACCTGGAAAGGGTGTTCTGCTTCTAAACAAGCCATTCCCAGATAGATCAGAAAAGTAATTATACAGGCAGTAGCAACATCTTGGGTGAGAGAGGCTCATTGCATATAATGAGGTGCCCTTGACACTGGGATGCAGGCTTAAAAGTTTTGATCAAAATATGAACTAATACCTCATGTTTTCATTTTGCTAGATACACACTGATATGCAGTGTTAAGGATTAGCGCTGACAACTGTCTTTTTGTTTTGTGTCCATACCTTTGCCGGTTGTTATCTGGATATCCTATTGTTGTAGATTTGTAAGGCGCCGTACAATAAGCAAAACAGGACATACATAAACAGAAACATGCTTAAAAAAAAAAAAGGACATACAAGGCAGAGAAAATAAATACAGACATGGAAACAAAGGGTATAGAGTGCCCTGGTCATTAGAGAGCTTACATTCTAAGTGGAAGAGGGCACATTTGAAATAAGAGAAGCAAGTGTTTCTTAGAGTGCAGATTGGGTGTATTGGTGTGAATAGTGTTATTGGGGATATCCTGCACTGATTGTCAGTTTGGCCATTTTCTTAGCTCAGCCACTTAATGAACTTGTCATTTTGAAGCATATATGGCTAATTTGTTTTTTTTTCTGGTCCTCCCTATTGTATTGCTTGAGTACGTCCAATTTTAATGACTGCCATGTAAGATTGAAGAGGAAAATTCTAATTATATTTACCATTTACCTTTTCTTCAAAATATTCCATGGCAGGTCACTTTTCCTTCCTTGCTAATATGTTTATATTTTTTAGAGAAAGTTTGGGAAGTCTGTCAAATATGTAGGGGAACAGGGGGATCTGTCTGGGGTGTTTTTATTTAACCTGTCTCTACCTAAACTGGAAAGCGTAACTACTCACTGTAATTGCTGTCATGGAGTATGTTGAGGAAACAGAATTGACGGCAACCATAATCATCATCAATTATTTATATAGCGCCACTAATTCCACAGCGCTGTACAGAGAACTCGCTCACATCAGTACCTGCCCCATTGGAGCTTACAGTATAAATTCCCTAACACACACAAAGACAGACAGAAATACAGACTAGGGTTAATTTGATAGCAGCCAATTAACCTACTAGAATGTTTCTGGAGTGTGGGAGGAAACCGGAGCACCCGGACGAAACCCACGCAAACACGGGGAGAACATACAAACTCCACACAGATAAGGCCATGGTCGGGAATCGCACTCGTGACCCCAGTGCTATGAGACAGAAGTGCTAACCACTAAGCCACCGTGCTGCCCATAATGCACATCTTTTCGCTTCCTGGCTATCAATAGATCATATTCATTGCCTTTGTGCATTTCTGTATAGCGAGACCTGTTTGTTATAAAACTGAATAATTTAAGTGAAACAAAGGTTGTGTTTATACTTAACAGATTAATAAGGGCAATATGATCTAGCCCAGAGAGGTTCAAATTCAGTCCTCAAGAACTACAAATAGTTCATGTTTTTACGATTTCTCTAATTATTCAAAGGTGAGTTGATCTATTTTTCTGGGTCCATAATTATCCTACCGGTTTCCACAAACAAAAATCCTGAAAACCCGAAAGGCCTGATTCATTAAGGAATGTAAGTGCCCATACGTCCCATATTTTGCCTGAAATTGTTCTGCACATGCAAACTATTTTATGGACGGAATGGGAAGTGGCGTATGCACGTAGCCGATATACAGTAAGGGCAGCAGCGCCCGATTCAAGGTGTGGGCATCTCCTAAGGTAATTGTTTTTAAGTCTTATCACTTGCACCAGCTGCTGGTCAGTTGTAAGTGCTGATTGATCCTGATGATGGTCACGTATGTATGCTAGAACATGTTTGCAAATGAGCAACTGTAAAAATGCATTTTATATACAGTAGGAATTAACATCAATATAAATGTATTTTATTAAAGTAATTTTTTTAAGAGTATTTTCATTAATGACTATTATTAACAGGTGACTGATTGAATATTTTCTTTATATCTGTGTGTTCTCCTGGGACTTTATATTCCACATATATATTTTTTGTATCCTAGAGAGGCAGAGCATGCTTAGACCTGTATTCAGCAAGAGATGTTTGTTCTGATCCACTTGCAGTTGAAGACGGGTGTTGCATATGCCCAAAGTGTGTGTGTTTTTAGTAGAGATGAGCGCACCCGAACGTTTCCGATCCGAGCCGGATCCGAGACAGATCCAGGTATTGGCGCCAAATGAAAACCTGAAACCGAGGCTCGGAGTCATAATCCCGCTATCGGATCTCGCCATACTCGGATCCTATAAATTCCCCGCTAGTCGCCGCCATCTTCACTCGGGCATTGATCAGGGTAGAGGGAGGGTGTGTTAGGTGGTCCTCTGTCCTGGTAGATCTTGTGCTGTGCTGTATCAGTTCAGTGGTGCTGCTGTGTGCTGTGCTGTGTCCTGTGCTCTGTGCTTCTAAGGGCATAGTTATTTCCCCATTATTCCCAAGTTTTTAAAAAATAAAAAAAACATAAAAAAAAATACAAAAAAAAAAAGTAATGATAACAAAATTTGCAAAACCAATCCAGCAGTATAGGTCCATTGGTACTGCAATATTACCAAGTTCACACATTCTGCAGTATCTTGTGCTACATATAATGGAGACCAAAAATTTGGAGGATAAAGTAGGGAAAGATCAAGACCCACTTCCTCCTAATGCTGAAGCTGCTGCCACTAGTCATGACATAGACGATGAAATGCCATCAACGTCGTCTGGCAAGCCCGATGCCCAATCTCCTAGTACAGGGCATGTAAAATCCAAAAAGCCCAAGTTCTCAAAAAGTAGCAAAAAGAGAAACTTAAAATCATCTGAGGAGAAACGTAAAGTTGGCAATATGCCATTTACGACACGTAGTGGCAAGGAACGGCTTAGGCCCTGGCTCGTGTTCATGACTATTGGTCCAGGTTCACCCAAGGATCTAAGCCCTCCTCCTCCCCCCCCTACAAAAAATTTAAGAGAGTTATGCTGTCAGCAACAACAACAAAACAGCAAAGAACTCTGCCCTCTAAACAGATGACATCACAAATCCCCAAGGCGAGTCCAAGGGTGTTGGTGGTTGTTAAGCCTGACCTTCCCATCACTGTACGGGAAGAGGTGACTCCATCCAGCATTTGCAGCACGCCCTCTGCATATGCTGGAAGGATCACCCACAGTCCACTTACAGATTTGGCTAATGAAGGTGTGAATGTTGTACACCGGGAGGAGGATGTTGATGATTATGATGCAGACAGATACCAAATTGCCTTTCTCAATTTCTATTTATATTCTAGATTATATAACGGCTGAATAGTTTTCTATTTTACTCCTAGTGGAGAGGGGGATCTGATGCAGACAGATACCAAACTGCCTTTGTCCATTTCTTTGTATATTTGAATTTCTAGTTCTACAGTCTATGCAGGCTGCTTTTTTTTTTATATTCCTCTACAAGTGTAGGGCGGGGTGGGGGCATAGATAGCCACCAAAGTAACGTGGTCCATTTAATTTCACTTTCTAGCTCCACAGTCTGTGCAGCCTGCTTTTTTTATCTTCAAAGTATTTACAAGCCTTGCAATCTAAAATAACTAGAGGTAGTGACGTACTAGAACTCCACCCTCTCTATGCTGCAGAGGATGGAGGAGCATCAAAAGGCCATTCAAGCCTATACAGCCACCTACGACATAGGAAAAGGAGTGGGGATGCGCCTGAGTCAAGCGCACTGGAGAATGATTTCCGTGTTGTGCAAGGTTCTGCAGCCATTTGAACTTGCCACACGAGAAGTCCGTTCCGACACTGCCAGCTTGAGTCAGGTGATTCCCCTGATCAGGCTTTTGCAGAAGCAGCTGGAGAAAGTGAGGGAGGAGCTGGTACACCATTGCGATTCCACCAAGCATGTAGCTCTTGTGGATGAAGCCCTTCGTACGCTTTGCCAGGATCCGAGGGTGGTCGGTCTTTTAAAGTCAGAGGAATACATTCTGCCCACCATTCTCGATCCTCGGTTTAAAGCGAATGTTGTGTCTCTGTTTCCGGCGGACACAAGTCTACAGCAGTGCAAAGACCTGCTGGTCAGGAGATTGTCCTCTGAAGAGAACCATGACATGCCACCAGCTCCACCTTCATTTTCATCACTGTTTGTGCAGTTCCAAAAAAGAGGAACTGCCATTTCTATTGCTACCTTCTTTCTTTCTGTATTTCCAGTGGTCTGTTCTGCTAAGGGCATTGTTATTTCCAAGTTATCCAAAAGTTTAAAAAAAATTAATTTATTTTTATAAAAAAAATTATGAAAAAAATCCTTTAAAAAAAAAAAAAAAAAAAAAAAAAAATTTCCAAAATTAATTGGAAAAAAATATTACAAATTTTTTAAAAATCTAGCTTGCACTGCTATTTAAAAGTCTAACTACGATCATTCACTGTTGCTGTACCCAAAAATAATAGGTACTGCTATTAAAGTACAGTCCAGTGGTACTCTCCTGTGCCACAGATAATTTGTAAAAGCTTTGCCGAGTGTGTGTAGTTATGTATCCCAGGTTTTAAGAAGAGGCACAACACTGACAACCTGTTAGAGAAACTGAGGGAAATAATCTCTCTGTGGCTCACCCCACTTAGACTCTCCTGGGGATTCGAATAACTGCCATTTTTATTACTACCTTCTTTCTTTCTCTATTTAAAAGAAACTAAATAACTGCCATTTCTATTACTACCTTCTTTCTTTCTCTATTTAAAAACAAAACAAAAAATACTGCCATTTCTAGTCCTACCTTCTTTATTTCTATATTTAAAACAAAAAAAAAACTGTCATTTCTATTACTACGTTAATTGTTTGTGCAGTCACAAAGAAGAGGAACTGCGCCCTTAACTGCTATGTTGGTTTTAGACGTCCATCCGGTGTCCGCCATCTGTTCCCTGGAATTCAGACCAGTTGAGGGTTTTATTATTATATTGTGTCCCCGGTATCAAATTGGGTACCGGGGCCACTCCACTACGCAGTCCAGATACTTGTTTGGTGGAATTCAGACCAGTTGATGGTTTTCTTATTATATTGTGGGGACCACTCCACTACGCAGTCCAGAAAGATACCTCGTTGCAACGTTTTGGACTAATAACTATATTGTGAGGTGTTCAGAATACACTGTAAATTAGTGGAAATGCTTGTTATTGAATGTTATTGAGGTTAAGAATAGCGTAGGAGTGAAAATAAGCCCAAAAACTTGATTTTTGAACTTTTTATGCTTTTTTTCAAAAAAAAATCAGAATCCAAAACCTTTCGGCAGGTGTTTTGCGAAACAAATCCGAACCCAAAACCTCAAACAAATCCGAATCCAAAACACAAAACACGAGACACCAAAAGTCGCCGGTGAACATCCCTAGATTTTAGCTATGATTTACATTCATATTGCATGCCCTAATGAATCGGGCCCAAAATATGTATTTAAAAAAAAAACCATTTCTGAGGGCACTGTTACTCTTACATTAAAGAGAGATATTTGTTTTATTAGATCACTTTAGTACACTGTTCCTGACAATGTTTTTAAACAAATATATTTTTAGATATGCCACTCCATCAAAAATGGAAGTTATGTATCTTTATGCTTTAGATAGCTGTCGAATTAACATCTGTATACAACTGAGTTTTTAGTTTTACACTTACGGCACTATGAATATATTTTGCATTTATTTTATTATAAATATACAAACAATTAAATTTCCAGTTTAATTGTCTATTAATCATTTATTCATGGATGAGTTGTACATTATATTTACAGGAGTATACACGGAGCAGGGTAATACAAATCCACAGAAAAGGGTGATTTTTGCATATTCCAGGGTTGCTCAGGTATGGTAAAGGATAGCACACAGGGTCAAGGGTATATCATGACTGGTTTGATTCACATCCTTGCTTTGAAATGGTACTGTCACACTTGTCCTATATATCAAATTTGCAATGTTAGTAGGCCCAAAATGTGCAATAGTTTCTACAACCCTGGCCAGAACCCAGATGTAAAGCCACAAATTGACGCCTACAGATGAGAAAAAGTTTCCGCTTTTGTATGTGTTTTTAATGAGAGAGGGAGATCGATATAGGAACTATTTTGACTATTTAGTGATTACCTTTGTGCCTAATGAGATTTTCTACTAACGGAAAGATGACCATCATCTCCACCAGTGATTTTGTTTTCGTTTGACCTGCAGCTGCGGGATAAACTTGTGTGTAACTCCTAGGTGCACATATATTGAAAAGACTACAGCTCTTTAGCCACATAATGCTTGTCCCTAGGAAGTGTAAAATATTGTTTTACTTGCTGCCAGTTTGTCAGCTGCCTGCTTACGTGTGGCATAGTGCAGTAGGCCACACTAAATACTGGGCCATTATAATGTCCCTTTTATCATCTGCACCTAAGCTGCTATGATCTTTGAAATTAGGATGTGTGAAAAGAGGGGCAGCATGGTGGCTTAGTGGTTAGGACTTCTGCTTCACATCACTGAAGTCATGAGTTTGATTCCTGATCATGGTCTTATCTGTTTGGAGTTTGTATGTTCTCCCCGTGTTTGTGTGGATTTCCTCTGGGTGCTCCGGTTTCCTCCCCCACACCAAAAACATACTAGTTGGTTAATTGGCTGCTATTAAATTGACCTTCGTCACTTTCGGTCTGTGAGTGTATTTTAGGGAATTTAGACTGTAAGCTCCAATGGGGGCAGAGACTGATGGGAGAGAGTTCTCTGTATAGCGTTGCGGAATTAGTGGCTCTATATAAATAGATTCTGATGTAAGAGGACTACCATGTTACTTGTTTATATTTGCTTCCTTCTGGTAATCTTTTCAGACATTGTGTATGCTCTCAATTGTATTATGGACACTAGGGGGGATGTACTAAGGGGGATGCATGTTTTTTTAGTGATTTTAGACGGAGCGGCCTGGGGGACCCCTGCCCCCCGCCCCAGTACATGCGGTACATTGCCTAAGGCTGGAGATATTGCTGACATTAATTATCTGCTTACAATGGCACCTGTTAATGGGTGGGATATATTAGGCAGAAAGTGAACCGTCTGTTCTTGGGTGCCAAAGTCTCATTGATGCTAATGGGAAGCGAAGGCTCGTCCCTCTGGTCCAATCCCACAGAAGAGCTACTCTAGAACAAATTGCTAAAAAGGTTAATGCTGGCTACAATAGAAAGGTGTCAAAACACACAACACAGCTTGCTGCATATGGGGCAGCATAGCCACAAAGCTGTCCACCACCGAGAGTGCCTTTAATGGGCACGTGACCACCAGAACTGGACCAGGGAACAATGGAAGTAGGTGGCTTGGTCTGATGAACTACGGTTTCTTTTTTTTACATCATGTGGATGGCCGGGAGCATGTGCGTCTTTTACCTAGGGAAGCAGGCACTATTGGAAGAAGGCAAGTCGGTGGAGGCAGTGTGACACTCTGGCCAATGTTCTGCTGGGAAAGTTTTGGTCCTGGCATTCATGTGGGTGGTACTTTGATATGTACCACCTACCTATACATTGTTGCAGACCAAGTACCTGCCTTCATGGCAATGCCATTTCCTGATGGCAGTGGCCTCTTTCAGCAGGATAATGCACACTGCAAAGATTGTTCAGGAAAAGGTTTTAGGAACATGGCAAAGAGTTCAAGATGTTGACTTGGTGTCCAAATTCCCCAGATTTCAATCTGATCGAGTATTTAGGGGAAGTGCTGGAAAAACAAATTTGAGTCATAGAGGCCCTATCTCTTAGCTTACAGAACTTAAATGATCACCTGCCAACATCATGGTGCCAGATATAACAGGACACCTTCAGAGGTCTTGTGGAGTCCATGCCTTGCCAGGTCAGAGCTGTTTTGGCAGCATGAGGGTGACCTACACCACATTAGACAGGTGGTTTTAATGTTTCTGCAAAACTAGTAAGGCCTGGTGTGTGAGCTTATTTTCTGTTAACATCTTTAGAAACGTTTTTTTTTGTCAAGGTTTGCTACCTTAATTGTGTTACCAGCGCATACATATATATATTCTATTTCGTCCACCTACTTTTATAAATAGGGATGTGCATTTTACATTCCCAGCCTTGCAGCACAATTTGGGATGTCCAGGTGCTAATTTTGCCTCCACTTACTTCAATTACTCTAAATCGCCTCCAACATAAGCACAACAAAAGTCTAAGTTAAATCATCTGATTTTATGGCTCTCATATTGTGATACACATATGAGAGTTTAGACAATCCTACAGTTGTCTAGCTCCAATCAGTCTAAATCCACTAAGGAATACAATAATATTAAACCTACAGCTTAGTACAAGGATGAATTGATACATTTAGCCCATCACAGGCTCCATACTTCGCTTTAACCTGTTTCTGTGGTTGGGAGCCTTAGAAGTAACATGATTCTCTTCTTTTATAGACACAATTAATTCAACTCAGATCATTGCATTGGACTATTCCTTATCATGGCCTAAATTGTTTTAAAGGACGTTTATTTTTGATTGCAACATTTTTATTCTAGTTTGAAACATCATATATGTTTTGTCTCTTTGCCTTAGTTTGGTAGTACGGTTTATTTTGGTTTTGATTTGTTTAGCACTAAGGGCTATATCTATCAAGGGGTTATCAGTAGTGACAGCACTGATATTTCTAGAGATGGAACCTGCCGGCAAGACGATTCCTGTGGTGTTTCCCTATGTTTTCTATCAATTAAAGTGAGAAAAGACCAGAGCTGTTCACTGAACCCCGTGTTCTGGTTTTGGATCTGGATTAACTTCGTGGTTTGGTTTTGGCAAAACCGCTCTTTCGTGTTTTGGTTTTGGTTTTGGTTGTGGATCCCTATATATTTTTTTTTTTTTTGCTAAAATCATGTTTTTGCTTTTTTGTCACCCCCTACATTATTATTAACCTCAATAACACTAATTTCAAGTCGTTTGTAGTCAATTTTGATCACATCGCAGGTCACAATATTATTTTCATACACTTTCAAACAACGACTGCAGCGACCTCGCTTAATGCTAAGCCACAGAGCAATGTCTCAAACACACAGCAGTTCCTAGCACATCTAGAACACATTGCCACACAGCAGTGACAGAAAAGAAAAGTGGTGCAAGATGGAATTGTTCTTGGATCATGAAATCCGTTATGGTTCATTTGATCGCTCCACCCATTCCTTGGATAACTGTGGTAATTCTACAGCTAATACATGGTGACCAACGCTGACCCCCTCACCCCCCGGGATGTGTACTTGTATCATACCCAGACCAATCCAGGGTGCCAGACAATGCACTAAATAGAGCCATTGTAATTCACAGCAGAAAACAAGTTAATCACTGAGCTTCGAATCGGCCCCAATTCCCAAAAAATTATAATATAGTTAGGTACCTTTTACATAAAGTGCAGATTACCATTACTTTGTGCAATACTGATGAAACAGTAGCAAAGTGGAAGGTAATACATATACACATCTATTTAGACATTCATGTTTACATTACTGTGGCTTTACAAACGCTACAAATGGCTATACAACTGTTGTCATGATTTGGGTAAAAATATTTCCACACATAAGAGGTGGATTTTTTGGTCTTATGTCCAGGCATGACAATCGCTTTCTTCTTATCACGAGCAAGAACTGCTTCCACTGGTGCAGAACTTACACAAACAACATCATCCTCATCAACATCCTCATTAGCGCCCTGGTCAGCTACACAAATAGCCCCCTCATCCTGTTGCAATTCCAAAGTGGCATCCTCAATTTGTGTATCTCCGGCTACACTTGGGCTGTTCATGCACACATCTGCAGAAATGAAATGTTAAAGATAAGCGTTCTCTCCAATATCACTGCAGCTCCTATATTAGATGGCAAAGATAAAGGCAGAAAAAGGAGCGCAAATAGCTGCGGATATAATGACAAACAAAGAAGAGAAAAACATAGATCAAAAGTGGCAATGTTTACACTCCTTTGCAATTATGAGCAGTCCAGCGCGTGTGTCCAGTAAACCTCTCTCTCAACCTCACTACCGCTTACCCTACCTCTCGATGTCTCCGTGAGGCCAGGAGGTGATGTGTCCAGGTTGTTCCTTCCGACGATATTTGTGCAGCTTCTCTCGGCGGCGGTTCCTTTTACTATGATGTGCTGGATAGGTCAAAAAGATGCAGTCAGTTCAACACGTTTCATCCACTGGGGACTTTGTCAAGAATACTGCTGCATTCTCTAACAAGCTTATCTCTCATTTACTGGCAGCCGCTAAATCCCTAATAGCAAAGCACTGGAAAGACCCTAGGGCTCCCTCTATGCAGGAGTTACGGTCGTACATAGGACATGTCGCAAGCATGGAAAGTATAACGTGCTACCTTCATGATAAATCATATAACTTTGATAAGGTGTGGGCCCCGTGGTACTTTCTAGAAAGCCGTAGCTGCCTTTCCAGTACGGCTCCTCCTCCTGCAGATGGAACATAGCTCTTGGGCCGCCTCTGGACCCCCCAGGCTGGAATTGGTGCGCGGATGGTGAGTTATGTCTGTATGCTACCCCTCTCTCGTGCAGTCATTGTAACTGTGTGCCCTAGCTTTTCCTAGCAATGTTCCAAGTTTGCGTGCCTATTGGTTTATTAGTTATATTGTTGACAATATTTGTGCCTTTCTACCCCCCACCCTCCCTTCCCTTCTCTTTCCCCCACCGATATAAAAGTATAAAACTCAGAGGAAACACTTTGATTATTAATATTTTTCTTGTCCAAAATGTTATCTGTACTGTTCCTGTTGTTTCCTCTACAAATAAAGAGTTTAAAAAAAAAAAAGAATACTGCTGCATTGTTAGAAGGGCTTTTTATTCATTCTTCTTAATTATTTAATTACTTGATTAAAATAACTATTAAACATGTGGAGATAAAACTCAAATGGTAATGTTGTCATATATCTGACATAAACCACTGAAAAGTGAAATATATAGCTATAAAAAAGAGGAAAGTAAGATAAAAAAGGAAAAAACTACAAATCATAAACTAAAAAACCAAAAAATCAAAAACCACCACTTCGTTGAATGAAATGTAAACTTATTCAGTATATCAATCTGAAAGGGTTGCAATACTAAACCCATAGATTCTTATAGGAATTGGCTAAGCTCAAAATCCAGATTTATCCGTGTGGAGCGCACGTTTTCATATGAAATATCCATCAGGATTCAGACCTAGCAATTTTTGGTATGTAATCTCTTCCTCTCCAATCTGGGGGTAAATGTATGAACCTCCGGATTCTTCAACTCCGGCGAGTTCAGCGTCTTCAGCGCTTAAATTTAAAGTGGGGCTGCCTTGCCTATCGCTGGGTTCTCCCTAGTCAGTGCTCATCTCACGACCCTCTGTTTGTCTGCGGCCAAGTCTGTCCCCACCACTAGGGGCTCCAGTGAACACCAGACTTTCAGATGGGACTCCGGGTTTTGATGCACTGGCTGGATGGGTTCCTAACACTCATCCATCTTCAACACATGCCAGTGTTTTTAAATGATGGATTTGAAAACACCTATGTTGCTATTGCATTGAGTAATCATCCTAACTTCCTTAACATCAGAGGAGATTTTATCTTTGTATTCCAATGAATTGTGCTTATCAATGGTAATGACTTCATCCAGAGCTCTTGTGACTTTGTTGGCATCATAATTTTGTTCAAGAAATTTCATTTTAAGTGCCTCACTCTGTTGGTTAAAAACCTCCATATCAGAACAATTCCGTTTAATGCGTCTAAATTGCCTACCTGGAATGTTGTAAATCCATCTTCCCAAATGGTTACTCGATGGAGGTACAAATTTCTCACAATCCACCTCCTTATGGAAGGTCTTCGTTTTAATTTCCTCATTCTCTATATAAATAGTCAAGTCCAAAAAAGACACCTGTTGTTTACTTTTTTCCACCATAAACTCCATATTAAGTTGGTTCCTATTGATGTATTTAATAGATTCTTGCAAAATAGATGCTTCTCCCTCCCAAATAAAGAAAAGATCATCTATGTATCTTTTCCAAACTATGAGATGTTACTGGTATGGATTGTTCTCCCAGATACAATCATCCTCCCATTTGGCTACGAATAAGTTTGCGTAGCTGGGCGCAAAACGTGTGCCCGTAGTGGTGCCTGTTACTTGATTATAAAAGGATCCATTGTACCAAAAATAATTGTGTTCTAGTATGAATTCTATGCCACTCATAATGAAATTCACCTGAGCTGTTTCTAATGCTGATTGAAAACACAAATAATGATAGGTTTGTTCACATCCCTGTGCATGCCTAATGCAGGTGTAAAGCGATTTAACATCGCATGTAACAAGGTGGTAAGAACTTTTCCATTTGATGTTATCCAAAATCCGCAAAATTGATGTTGTATCTTTAAGGTAACTATGCTGATTTTTGACCAAATCCTGTAAATAGTGATCAATGTAGCCTGATAGATTGGTAAGGCAGTAATACTATTAATGCCGGAAACAATAGAACGGCCTGTGGCGTTGGTCTTGTCTTTGTGTACTTTGGGAAGAAAATAGAAAACAGGTATTCTCGGATGTTCAATATAAATATAGGAATGTTCCTTTTTATTCAATATTCCCAAATATAACCCTTCATCCAATAATTCCTTCAAGTCTGTTAGGTATTGCAGGGTAGGGTCTCCATCAAGTTTTTTGGATGTGCCCTCATCTGACAGGAGTCTCTCACAGTCCATAGAGTAGTTATTGACATCCATGACCACTATACCCCCTCCCTTATCAGCTGGTTTAATAATTATAATTGTGTTCTTTTTAAGTTGTTCCATGGCTAGCCTTTCGCCCTATGACAGATTTTGTTTAGACTTTATTTTATCTGGTAGTAATTCCACATCATTTTCTACCAGCTTCTGGAATGTGTCAATACAGGAGCCTTTCACAAATGATGGATAGTATTTACTGTTTGGTTTGAGGTCTGTATGTTGATACTCAGAGACTCCTTCAGCCTGTGGACATTCTTGAGGCTGTCTCATAAAGTTTTTTTTGAGGCATAGCTTCCTCACAAATTTGTGTAGATCGAGATACATCTCAAATTTATTAGGTTGTAAATGTGGTGCGAATTTAAGACCTTTTTGCAACAATAATGTCTGATCTTCAGTGAGAATATGTTGACTAAGATTAAATATGGAATTTCCAGAATTACCAGATTTCTTTCGTTTCTGGTGTTTTCCACCTCGTGTGCCTCTCCGAGTTTCTTTCTTTTTACTAGGGGGGTGGGATTTGCGGCGGAGTTGGTTACCACATCCTCTGTCCCAAACAGAAGGCCTAAAAAATCTTCTGATTCCTTAGATAGAATCCTCTTTCTCACATTAATGTTTTCCTTCTGAATGTTGGACATTAGAGTTTTGGCTGTGGTCCCTAACTGAACACTTGCATCCCTCTCCCCCTGAAGAAAGGATTTCCTCATAGTTCCCTTTCTATGATCTAAATTTCTTTTTTTCGGGTAATAATAAAAGTTATTCGCATTATAAGGAAGATATGTTGTTTTCATATCTACATATTTAGGTGGTTTCTTGATAAGTGGTGCTTTATTACCGATATTAAGATTCTTTTGGGGTACTGTCACAGGTTCCTTTGGTTTGCTAAAATATCTAATAGTTGTTATATCTTCTGCCTCCTTCTCTTTTACATCTCTCAAATTTCCTCCTGTTTCTTTTCTACCTATGACGCTGTCCAACTGCACTAGAGACTGCCAAGAACTGTGCTACCCCTTGTGTGTCCCACTGTGAAATGGCGCTGGATCGCCATGGAGGGCAGTACTTATAGAATCCAAAACTCGCGAGATCCGACGACATAACATTGACGTTTTGCCTCGTCTTCAATTCCGAGGGTGCGTGAAAGTATCGAGCCGGCCCGGCTCGGTACTCAAATCTGCTAAGTTCGGGTGTGTTCGGTTCTCGGGGAACCGAGCCTGAGCATCTCTAGAAAAGACCTATCTATCAAGAGGTTAACATTGGCAATAGCACCTTCCTGTTTTAGACATGGGAAAGCCTATATAACAAGTATGACAGTGGTACATGTGCCACCACAATACGTCTGCTATCTCCATCCCAAGATATATTCAATAAAACATGTTTTATTATTTAATCAAAGTATTTTCTTTTATCTGGAAAGCTGTTTAAATATTTGACAATTGACTACATAGATATGGTACTCTTGTCAGGCTCCCCTAAGTAGACACTTCCTGGTTTGAAGAAAGTAGTTGATATCAACCCCGATGCAGAGAGAGTGAGAGGAGATTCCCCAGCTAAGATAAGACTCCAAGAATTGTACTCTTCTAAAGGGAAGATTATAATTTGATTAAAATAGGAAAGTAAAAATGTTAAAATGTAAGAAGAATACGTATTATAATGCAGTTGTATGATAAAATGGACACATTGCTTGACAATGGAAAAGGTCCAATTCACCAGGCCAGGAATTACATATGACACTAATTTATGAGGTATACACTGCAGTGTTTTTAGTTGATTTTGTGATACGCATCTGTCCCAGACCTCTCATTTTTTTTATTTTTTTTTAGATGAGTGCCAGCTGGGGTCCTCCTTGTCCCATGTCTTTCACCACACCCTAAAAGTCTTCTCCCTACTCTGTTCCTGCTCTATTTACTACTCGTTTTAGTATCGATATATCAATAAGGCTACTGATTCCCATACTTGCCTACTCACCCGCAATTTCCAGGAGGCTCCTGAAATTCAGGGATTCCCGGAAGTTTAGGCAAACCTCCTGGGCCCTGTAAAATGCAGATATTCTCGGCATTGAATAGCAAGGGACAGGGCTTTATGGCGCTACTCAATACCTTGAATTTCTGTATTTTATGGTAGGGGCAGGGCTATATTGACATAAAGACGTTGTCGCATTCACTCCTACCCTCTGTCATATGATCTGTACTCCGGTCCCCCAGAGTACAGATTTAAAAAGTAGGCAACTATGGTTATTCCCCCACTTCTGGCCTCTTACTGCCCTTTTGGTTACTCCCTCTCACAGGTGCCTTTATCACCTGTTTCTATCTTCTCCATTATTAGCCTATTTGCTGTCCCCTGTCTTGGACTTCCCTGTCAACCCTCTACCTATTTCATGGTATAACACCCTCTTTTTATCTCTCTGCTCCTCCTCTTCTCTGACTCCCTCACCTATGTGGTTTCCTCTGTCATGTCTCCCCACTTTCCTCTGTTATTTCTGCTTATAATTTTCCTCTCTTCACACCTTTCTCTCTCATTGCACTGTGACTACAAATAAATACAAAATAATAAAAACACCTATGTGATAATTTATACTAAAAATTGTATGTGTATTTACTATCATTTTTACAATGTCACTTTCTAGCTTATGATATCCATATTATCAATAGAGTACCCTCCCATACATATTCACCCCACCAAACTTGTTTGAAGCCTTACCAGTTTTGCCAATCCGGATACTGCAATTTTCTTTGCAATAATGCTTAAGTTTCATAAGGTTTTATGGGACCATTTGTAAACAGAACTTTTCAAGTAATTTCACACTTTCTCATTGGGATTAAGGTTTGGGTGTTGACAATGTCGATCTTGCTCCATTCATTGTGCCCTCTATTTTTTCCAGTTTTCTAGTCATTGAAGCAGTAAAGTATCTCCTTAGCACTATACTCCCTTCACCTACTTCACCATGAGGATAGCGTATATTTGGTGATGTGCAGCTAAGCTTGTCCCTAGTGTGGAGGCAAAAAGTTTAATATTAGCTTCATTAGAGCACAGAATCTTCATCTATCTTGGTATGTGGTTCACTTTACAACCCTACCAGTCCCAAGTGCAGAAGACCCATAGCAATTTTTGTGCCATGAACAGATTCTTCTATCCCTGTCATGGAAGCCAGCGACTCTCTCAGAGTTTAATTTGGCCTATTCATAGCCTCCCTAACAGATACCCTTGTCCTAGAGATGCTCAGCTTTGGAACACAGCTTGTTGTAGACAAATTCACAGAAAGGGTATGTGCTATTTCTTCATGATGAGTTGTCAGTGCTTTGGGGCATAATCTTTGGATTTACTTTGAATAATGTTTGATCTTTGGCTTAGCCTCCCTGCCGGTTATAGTGTCCGCTGCCTGTGTGTTGCTAACCTGCTTGTTTCTTGATCTACTTGTTTCCTGACATTCTGATTAATTCCTCATTGTGACCTCTGCCTGGATTTAGATTTCACTTCTTTACTGTGACCTTGACCTCTGTCTGGATTTTGGATATTGCTTCTTTGCCTGTGACCGCTGGGATATATTCATCTTAATACATACATGACAAACATACTGCAAAGAAAATAAATAAAAATATAAAAAGACCCTTTTACAAAAATAATAAATATCCACAATATAGGAATCTACAATAAAAATTGACCAGTAATAAAATTGTTACATCAATATTTCTTCTATTTTACCTAAAATCTATATAGACCATGATAGTGTTACCATCATACTTTATCATATTTAACTTCAACTAGAATCTCTTTCCGCAATAAAAGATCTTTATTCTGATATATGTCTATGTTGTTTTATTGCCTATGTTGTTTTCTTGACCCAAATATACCCATACCATAGATTTATACATTTCCTTAACCTCCTTCAATACTCCGTACCACAATTAGTTTTCTAAATTGTACCACTACATTCTCAACTTACACTCTCAAATGTGGTTTAAATAAACTCAACCTGTCCGCTGGGATATATACATATCCCGTAGGTTAAACCAGAACCTCAAATAACGTCGCAATTGATTCCATATGGTTAATGGATCTTGCTTATTATAATATTGACTTAAGTTCTAAATCAATATTTAGGCCTATTGGCGCTAGTGTATGGAGTTCGTACATCCACCTAATTTCTTCTTTATTGATTACATTCAGAAAATTACCCCCTCTCCAACTATGTTTTACAGAAGCAATAGCCATAAATTGAAGGCCTGTGGGATCACAGTTGTGATGTTCGCAAAAATGCTTAGAGACACTATGTAACAAAAATCCATTCTTAATATTTCTAATGTGCTCACTTATTCTTACTTTCAATTTACGTACTGTTCGTCCCACGTATTTAATCTTACACGGGCATTCTAATATATATATATGAAATTTTTTGAGTCGCATGTCAATCTACCCTTGATTGTAAATGACTTCCCAGTATGACATGAGGAAAATGTACACAGAGGGGCGTTAGATCTATATCTCAATATCTTACAACATAGGCATTTTCCACAATGATAAAACCCTTTCCTTGTGGTCGCCTCAGATAACCACGTCTCAGGTTGATTTTTAACACTCAGATGGTTCTGTGTTATTTTTGCCTTAATATTAGGGGCTTTCCGATAAACTATTTTTGGATATTGGGGTATATTCTTCCGAAGAACATCATCTTTTTGCAAGATGTGCTAATGGCATCTTAAGATCTTATTAATCTGTTGGGCTGATTGGGAATAATTTGTAATGAACAGAACATCCTTATTCCAACTTTCCGGATCTTTCGAATTCTTTATTACCGCATCTTTTTTATATGTAAGTAATTGCTGCCTATCCATACTTTTGGCCTTCTCATATGCAGATTCTACCACTTGTGAATCGTACATTTTCTCTAGGAACTGTCCCTTCATAAATATACTTTGTTCCACATATGTCTCTACATCAGTACAATTTCTATGGATCCGTTTGAATTGTCCTGCCGGTATGTTGTTTAACCAATTGTGGTGGTGATGACTAGATGCCAATATGTACCCGTTTACATCTACAGTTTTCATATACGTTTTTGTTTTAATTTTGTCTCCATCCACAAAAATTTCAAGATCCAGATAGTTAATTGTTTGTTTACTCACTACCGAAGTGAAAGTTAAATTATGATTGTTATGATTAATATATACCAGGAACTCATCCACTGATTCTCGTGTACCCTGCCATATGATGAGAATATCATCAATAAAGCGACGCCAGAGCACTAGGTTCGCCCCGTGCCACCCAGGAGTCCAAACAGTGTCCTCCTCCCACTTACTCATAAATAAGTTGGCGTAGCTCGGAGCGAACCTAGTGCACATGGCAGTTCCCTGTATTTGCAAAAAGAAATCCCCATCATACCAAAGATAATTATGCTCTAATATGAATTTTATACTATCTATGATAAAATCTATCTGTTGTGCGGGTAATTTGTTATCTTTTTCCAAGTAATATCTAACACTGGCTAAACCTTGTCTGTGGGGAATGACTGTATAGAGAGATTTAACGTCACAGGAGACTAACCAGTAGTCCTCCTTCCACTGTATATCTTGAAGTGTATTGATCACTTGTGTTGTATCCCTCACATATGATGGTTGTGATTTGACATGACCCTGAAGCTAAAAATCAACATAGTGTGATAGATTTGATGATATAGATCCGATGCCCGAAACGATCGGCCTACCTGGCGGCTTCTCAAGATCTTTATGCACTTTCGGTAGATAATACAGCACTGGGATATTCTGATCCGGACTTTAGATGCTTGGATAAAAGGACATTGTACTCTGTAGTTGAATCACCCCTCAATTTACAATATGTCGTGTCATCTCCAAGTATATTTTGCATTTCTATGTGATAGTCTACAGCATCTAAGATGACGATCCCACCCTTTATCGGCGGGTTTTATGACTATCTTGTCATTCTCTTTAAGTTGCTGTAGAGCCTCTCTTTCTACTTTTAGATAAGTTGTTTTTGGAAAATTTATTTGAACTAGTGTCTATCTGTTCTAAATCATCTGTCACTAGAAGTTCGAACGTACTAATGAATTCTCCTTTATTAAAACTAGGATAGAAAGTTGATGGTACTTTTAACGTAGTATGTACAAATGAATTCGCAGGAGGTATATGACTAATATGCGATACTTGAGGGTTAGCAAAATATTTCTTAAGTGAGAGCTTTCGTATGAACCTCTGCACATCTAAATAGGTCTCAAATTTGTTTAATGATTGAGATGGGGCAAATTTTATTCCTTTATTCAATAATGATATTTCCGGTTGTGTTAATGAATGAGAGCTTAAATTGAACAGCCCTATTGGTTTAATAGCCACCTCGTCAGCGTACTTTGTCTTTTTATTTTTTTTGTTGTTGCTGGATCCTTCTCCCTCTTCTCCTTCCTCTCCTGAATGATCTAATTTCCGCTTGTTTTGCGGTGTATTCATGACTACATTCTGTACTTGTTCTAAAAAACGGTACTGATCGATAGTAGCATCTACATCTGACTCTTTATCCCCTCCCATCCTCTGATTTTCTACAGAAATACTTCTAGACTGTCTTTCTTGAGTTAATGACATTCCCTGCTGGATATCAGTAGAAATAATTGAATCTTATTGAATATCAGTATGAATCACGGTAACTATATCTTTCTCAGTAATTACCAAATTATCATCAATCTCTAATATATCATTACTTTCAATTTGGTTATCCCTCAGATCCTGTGATAGCCCCTCAGAGTCCACAATGTCTAAATTTTGTTCGTTTATTTTCGTAGTATTAATTATATCTTGTGCGTTACCTTGTAACCACCCTAATTCAAACGAATGTAATGCTAGATGCTGGTAATCTTCATCCGTCCCAGTACTATTATACACTGAGAAAGAGTAAGAGTCCATATCTTCTTCAAATGTTTCTTTGTAGAGACAAATGTTTTTCCTATTCGAATTGGATGTTTCTTTGTATTTACAATTTCCTTCTCTATTTGATTTCTTTAAAAGATCAGTGTTAGAATACAACAGAGACATGTATTCCTGATATGTGTAGCCTAATTTCTGATAAAAATACTCTTTTTTGGGGCCTTTATTTTGTGTTCTATTTCTAGACCTCGATGCACTTAATAACCCTTTGTTACTCTTTTCGGTACTATTCTTGTTTTTCCATTTTTTTAGGTATTTGTCCACATTTTTATTCACTTTGCTACATTTATCTTCCACTTTAGACCGGTTCTTACAGTCTCTGTATACCTTATTCTGTTTTTTAAGGATAATTTTTTGTTGTTCTGTAGCCAATCTTTTTTGCACTATCTCCATAAGATTGATGAATTCCTCATTCAAATGATATTTCGTCAATTGGGTGTCTACCGCTACAATTTCTTTAGTAATTAGTTCTAACGCTATTTTTTGTTCATCAACCAAGACAATCATCAATGCAATTGAGCATGTATTTAGTGTCTGCTGCCACTTTGTTGCAAAACTCTTACTAGTCTTGCCTATCGTTGGCTGTTTCTTTATCCTTAATCCCTTCGGTACTAAATCTTGTTTTAAATACCAATTAAGAGTTTGAATACTCCACCATAGTTTAAGTTCTTTTTTAAGGAGTTTCTCTAAATGAAAAACTTTTTGGCAAAAGGATTGTTGATCTAAATCCTTATTCCTTACATTATTGAATTTGTCAAACAGTAGTGTAGTAAGTTCCTTCCTATCCCCTATATTGATGATTGATGCCATTATTGATATTCCAATTAACTCAGAGTGTGCAGCTGAGATCTTGGGAAACAAAAGACTAAATAACAATTATGACCTCTGCGCACTAACTCTGTCTACTACCAGAAGAAAAAACGTGCAGCTGCAGTAGGAGATCCCACCCTCCTAGATATATTCAATTCAATAAGCACTGCAGCGCTCAGCTTATCTCCAACTCACTTTCCAAAGTAACTAAGCTCACTTATATTTATACAGTGTTATTGATATCCTAATACAATGTATATTAGAGAAACGCTCTACTCCATAATCTACAAAAATACACTGTCACGAGCAGTGCACAAAGATAATTTCTAAGGGTTTAATATAATCTATATTCCAATCTCAAATTCCTCAGTGGCGGACTATGTAAAAGAGACACCACATATAAAGTCATATATAAAGCAGATGACACACAGCGTATATAAACATGTGTTTTCCCACATAAATGAACCGTGCACTGTGTAAATCTCAGTTCTAGCCGTGCACTTTTTGCAAAGGACTTATGGTTAACCAATTTAGATATATATACCAAAAGTACCGTTGTAGGCTCAATTGTGAATAATCACGTTATTCCATATGATGATGACAATCCTCCAGAGGGCTGTAGATTGTGTGTGCTCCGTAGTGGTCAAGTCTATATTCATAAAAATCCTGACCTCCCGATGGAGAACACTTGTTGGCGGTCCCGATATTTCAACCACGGGAGCACAGGTGCCGCTGGGTAATGTAGGCCGTATCCTAGGTGTAGAAATGGATCCTCCGAAGCTGACAATAGTGTGACGGCTGTTGTGTGACGGGTTCATTTAGCTTATGAGTCACTTTTACCTTTGCAGTCTGGCTGGGCCAAAATGTAGATTTAACCTCATGTGTCAATCTCCCATTGTCCCATAGATTGTAAGCTTGCGAGCAGGGCCTTGTCACCTCTTTGTCGGCTTTACCCAGTTTGTTTATTAGTTTATTATGTTTGTCTCCAATTGTAAAACGCTATGGAATATGTTGGCGCTATATAAATAAATGATGATGATGATCTTTGTTTAATGAAGTCAGCTTGCAAGGAAATGTATCAGCATTGTTTAATTGGACTGAATGTACCATGAGAAGTATGTATGAAAAAGCACAAAAAGATAATGCCCAAACACAGCTTAAGACAGGAAATGAGAAGGTGTACCGAAGAATGCTTAATATTACGTTATGCGTAAGAATCCCAGATAAAACATTACAATGTATAGTCTCCCAAATCCATTTTCAGGGTGTTTGTTCAATATTACTCATTTGAATTGGAAACGAGACCTTTGTATTCAGCCCAGATTTAACTAAAACTGTGGATATCTGGTTTCAAATTCAGCAATTAAATAACAATTATGACCTCTGCGCACTAACTCTGTCTACTACCAGAAGAAAAAGCGTGAAACTGTGTAACAGGCTAAAGGTAGCGAGGTTAAGAGGGTGGCAGAGGAATATTATAAGCTTGTCTGAAGAGGTAGGTTTTCAGAGAACGCTTGAAAGTTTGTAGACCAGAGGAGAGTCTTACTGTGCGAGGGAGAGAATTCCATAGAGTGGGTGCAGCCCGAAAAAAGTCCTGTAACCGGGATTGGGAGGATGTAATGAGGGTGGATGAGAGACGCAGATCTTGTGCAGAACGGAGTTGCCGAGTTGGGAGATATTTTGAGACAAGAGAGGAGATGTATGTTGGTGCATATGTTAAATATGTGTAGAAACGCCTTATCCCAATATATGCTTGTCTGAAGGGGTGTAAATACTGTGGGCATTGTGGTGACTGTATACCTATTAGCACTGTCAAAATCCCTATCAACACCAAAAAAGGATTCATGGTTCTATTATCACTGTCAGCTTCTTGCAATGTGATGCATGTATCCAAGTCCCTTTTTCTCCAACCTTAACAGATGTGGAGGTGGTAAGTAGGACTTGATATGGATCCTCAAATTGAGGTTTCAATGCCTTTCTGATGTGCCTTGTTATATACACCCAATCACCAGGCTCCAGTGTGTGAGTCCCTGATATTTCTGCTGGATCTGGAATGGAGGAGAAAACTTGATAATGTACGTTAGTCATAATCTTTTTGTCACTTAAGTAACCAGTAAGCTCTCCATGATTATGTTGTAACTGTTGAGAAAAATAACATCCTGTTTTAGGTGGCCTTGCAAACAGTATTTCATATGGTGACAGCTTAGTTTTCTTACCGGGTGTTATTCTTATCGAGTACAGGGTCAAAGGTAGACATTCTACCCATGTCTTGCCTTTCTGTGCTATCATTTTCTGATTTTTTTAGTTTTAATGTACCATTTAATCTTTCCACCTTTCCACTCAATGGGGGGTGATAAAAAAAAAATACATCCTGCATCACATGTTGCATAGGTTCTCCTATAAAATGTGGTCCTCTATCTGATTCTATTGTCTCAGGTACTCCATAACTACAGATTACCTCACTAATCAATTTCTTTGCTGTAGCTTTAGCCACTGACCAGTCCCCGGGCCAGTTAGACATATTAAGTTTGTTTTATCACTTACCAATAAACGTTGTCCAATGCGATTATTGTGGTTCCAACGCGCAAAGATATTTAATTGCAAAATATAGCAGGAGTCACAGCAAGCCATTATGACACATAAAAGATATTATAATAAACAGGAAATTATAAAATCTGAATACATTACAATTTCGCTAGAGCTTTACCTGGGCCCAGAACCATGTAATCTGCAGTCAGGAAGGTAGAGAACAATGGACCAGGGAAGCTTACTTATATGCAACTTCAGTTTACAAAAATGATGATGTCACTATGTACACAGATAACACTTTGAGAGGTCTTCATTGATCCAGATTTAACAATGTTTTAGATGTCTGCTGGTCATAGGTCAGTTCAAAGGATTCCTCTGATAAGGTGCGGTCAGCTCACTCCAACAGCCGAGCACATGTTGTGCGTAAGTGAACTAACCTAATCCAGTTTTTACCAACCTATTTGCATTCCAAACACAATATAATTTTGAGAATTAACCCTTTATCTTCCATAACAAGCGATCGCTTCGCCGACAATAGCGGATTCCTCATGGTAATGTGTAGATCAAAATTACACTAAACATGATACATTTCCCAAATCTTGAGCCTTAGATAACTTTTAATATATTATCATTTATGTATAAATAATCTCTAATACATTTTACTAATAAATAATGTGGATTGGATCCGTAATAAATATATATTATTTACAAGTGTAAGTGCGAACGTAAATGTGTGTGTTATTAATCTGTGCAATTGCATGATAACATGTGGTGTACTAATCGCAATTGCACGGTAAACAATTTTAATTAATTTGGTTAACTTCATCCAATTATGTGACTTTCACCAGCCACCCTTTGATAATGCAAAAAACTATCACCTTAACATTTTATTGCAGGATCTCAGTAGTACGTTTCATTTTTCTTTAATGTATGTCCCCCTGACGTATGATCACACTGTCTGTAAATATCAGTCAGGTTACCATAAAAAAGTGTCAAAATTCAAGAAACCATTTTCTTTTCCTATGAAACATATACCTTTAGAGCTCGGAGTTCAGCTTTTGTATGCCCTTCACCCACATATGTAATTCGTTATCTGGAAGGATACAAGGTACAATAAAATATATCCCATAGATTGTAAGCTTGCAAGCAGGGCCTTCTCACCTCTTTGTCTGTTTTACCCAGTTTTTTTTTATTAGTTTACTGTGTTTGTCCCTAATTGTAAAGCGCTACGGAATATCTTGGCACTATATAAATAAATGATGATGAAGATAACATCAATATAGAATATTTCTAATAAAGTTCCTCATTCCTAGCATGTCCATCTGACCAAAGCATTTCTTAGCTTATATGACATTTAAACACTAAATTTTCACCAATAACATCATCCTATGTCTGTTAACATAGTCTCATTTATGATGTCCTTCAACCTTTTTAACTAAATACACTCTAATAATAGCAATAGGTTTTTCATCAACATTTGTGGGGTGGGCTATTGCCTGTTCATTCTGTCCAGTTTCATTTCTTTGTACATGAAACAGTGATCGGTCTGCCAAATATTGGGAGGCTTTATACTAAGGGACCTAGCTATATCATCTTCCCATTACTGGCCTCCCATCCCATAATTTGAGTACCTCAGAAATATTTAGTGGAAAGAGAACTAGTCCTACATAATATAGTCCCTGAGGCACGTGAGAGCACACCCAGCATTCAGTTTGCGCTAAAACCTTACCCACCAAAGAATGATAATCATTCTCTTGGATGCCCGCTCAAACTCAATTTTTTACTGGACTGGCATCGCTGGATGCACTTCTCTTCAACTATGGGGTCAAAGAACTTACAGTCACAATACTCCTCAGACAATAGCCCCTCACACTGTCTCCGAGCTCCAAGGTTAGCAAAACTGTCTTTACCCCTGAATTGAATAGTGTAATTGGCTGGACCGATTGTGCTACCAACTGCTCCTTCATCCCCACCTCCTAAGTATCACTACCTGAACCAGTCGCCATCACCTGATCAGTAATGAAAGAATTGGCTGTACTGGAAAGAGAATAAGATTAGAGAAACACTGGACAGGGAAAACAATAACCGCTGCTCATTGCTGGATAACAGTCTTTGCAAAGTCCTTGGCTTAGGTGTTACTCTCCCATCTGTGTCTTCCTGCAATACATAAAAAAAACAACATTAGAAGCAGAGTATATACACACTTCATTTTAAATAATAAATTTCAGCCAAATAAGTTATCATGAGCCATTCTAGAAAAAGAAAGTGTGTTACAATGACCCAATGTTAACTTGTCTTTTAAGGTGAAATTTTGTATTTCTCCTGCAATACCCAAAGTTAATAAATATATTTCTCTCTGGCTGTGCTTGTCTAAAGAATAGATAAAACAAAATTTAGTTCCGAAAAAACTCAGAAGGTATACATTCATTAGTGGCAACTGTTTCTTATGCAAAATAATTCCCTAGCAACTGTTATCTCTAGTCTTTTGTATTGCTCTAATTCTATATAGCCTCATTGCAGCCAGGGTCAGTTAGCTAAAACCACTTGTCTCTACACAATGGACAGTGGCGGGCTGGCACATTTCAGCCCGGGGGGAGCACAGGCAGCCACATCACATGACACGCAATGCGGCTGCGTCAATGATGACGCGGCCGCATCGCATGTTGTGATGCGGCCGCCTGTGCGCTGACGCGGCCGCATCGCATGTCATATGATGCGGCCGCCTGTGCGCCGCTGGAAATATGCACCGCTTGCACCACGGGGGGGGGGGGGGGGTGAAAATTATCTCACATAGAACACAGAGGCATATATGGAAATATAGACAGTATTAGCATCATGATTGTACAGATTTATTGATCTTAGATAACAATCAAAATAAGGTCATATAACTATGTTATTGGACTATATTAGTAAGTTCCATCAACTCAAACCGTTTATAACTCAAAAGAAAAAAGAAAAAGAAAAAACATATAAATCATAAAAGTATTTTTCACCTATGGTAATTTCTATACTATTTGATTTAATTCAATTGATTCATTTAGGCCCATTGGAGACAGTGTGTTAAGGAGGTATATCCAATAGGCCTCTTGTTTACATAATGTTCTGAACCTATCGCCCCCTCTAGGGGTTGGTTTAATGACTTCTAAACTTATAACGGACAGATGTTCTGGATTACAATCATGTTTCTCCCAGAAATGCATTGATACACTATGTGTCTTCAGACCCTTCATAACGTTTCTTCTGCGCTCATTACATCTTATTTTAAGTTTTCTCGTGGTCCGTCCCACATAATACAAATTGCAGCTGCATTTCAGCAAATAGATAACAAAGACAGAATTACAGTTGATAAAACCTCGTACATTTATTTGTCTTCCATCTTCTTTCGATTCTACACAGAAGGTTCTATTACAGATGTGTTTGCATGTAGTACATCGTTGACCTCCACATCTAAAAGTCCCATCTGGAATCGAAGGAATCCAGTTCCCATCTATTCTATCCAATTGTATCGCATCAACAGCTGTTTCATCTTTTGGATTTTGGTTTTTCTGTGGTTTCTTGGCTTGTTGTTTCAAAAAACTTGGAGCTAGTAAGTTTTTTTAAATTACTAGCTTTTTTAAAAACCACTATAGGTGTTTTTTTTAAAAACCACTATAGGTGGTAGAATTGATTTAATTCTGCTGTACAGCATACTTATAAATATCAACACAATAAGCTTCTATTAATATGTTTTAATTGGAAACTGATACCGCCAAAATGTGGAGATAATATTCAACTTCAATATAGGTGCACCTATTATCGATACTCCCTTAAGATAGGGTTCTGTTTGTTCTTGTATGCAGACTGAGAATTATCCATATTTTAACCATTGTCAATATTGTTTTAATAAATTGTTTTATATCAATCACATTGCATCTCCAGCTTCTTTTGGAGGATTTGATATTCCACTGCAATTTGTTTTTGTTATATATAATGGATATCTCTTACCTACTAATAGCACATACATGTGAAACCTTGTTTTTTTTCCTTTTTAGGATATCTGAAACTAAGCCATTACAGGGACACAACACATTTCTTTTACTAATAATAATACATGATACACTTCTTTTCCCTGGCTGAACATTAGTAATTATCCACAAAAGTTGGGGAATGTCACTTTACATATTTAGCCTGCCAATGAATGGAATAGAAGCCTCTCTCCAGACTGTTTGAAAAACTGGTCTCACTAGATTCAATTATTGCTTTTTTATTTTATGTTGCGCTAACTGTACTTCTATTGCAGTTTTTTTTCTAGATTCAATCACACAAACTAAAACAAACACAAAAGAAAAATATATTTAAGTTACTCATGTTTAAATCTGAGCAGTTACACACTTAATATAGAATATCAGTTACATTTGCTATTTTTATAAGTTATTTTTTTATTCGGTTTATACTTTCCCCACTTGCGCTCGCTTCTCTTCGCTACTTTCCTCCGCTGCGCACGCACTATCCTGCCACATGCTCCCTTACTGTTGCCACAGTTAAACAGTAAATTTAACAAACATTTCTGTTATCTCTAACTGTACTCACTACCACTTGATCAACATTACCAACCATGGGCAAGGGTTTCACACATTCATCGGTCATCTTGACTCACTAGTCACAGTATGCCATTGCATACGTACTTTTACTGTATGCCAATGCATACTTAACTTTACTGTACTTACACTTCTCGACCCTCAAAGGTCCTAACGCAACCGGTACCTTGGTTATCTCTCACTGTATTTCACACTACAATTTAAATGACACTGCCTGGGCTCCTTTGACCGGAGTCTCGGTCACGTAAGCCATCTTGTGCGTTAGTTTTGGCGCCCATTTGGAAGCGGACTCCTCACGCCTCGCGGCTCCAAAACTCCCACTAAAGATTAATCGGCTGTGGACATATTCTCAAACTCCTCGCGTCCAATCACCCATCCAATCCAGTGTTGTGTCCATCGTTAGTTTGTAAGGAACCCGGTATCTTTGATTACAATAACTATGCAACCAGTGATGGACTTGTGGCTATAATAGAGAAGTGCAAAATTAACCCTTGTGATACATACTCTGAATCTTCCATGTGTGTCTTCCTGCAATACATAAAAAACAACATTTGAAGCAGTTACACTTACGATGCGTAAGTGTACACAGCGAGGTCCCTACCACAGATAATGGGAGTGTCACGAGCCGCGGCGGTACTCACAGCCGCCGCGGCTCGCTTCTCATGCGCCCCAGCGTCCCGGCCGTCACCTTGACGACCGGGACGTCATTTCCTCTTCCTGTCCGGCCGTTACCAGGGCAACGGCCAGACGCTAGTACACTAGCGCTGCGTCCCGGCGGTGCTGGTAGCCGGGCGCATGCGCATAGCAGGCAGCCTGTGGGCTGATTAGGCTTATTAACAGGCATTAGCCTGCAACTGTGTAGGTCAGGGGCAAGCCCTGATTGGCCCTGCTGGATACTAGTAAATTAGCCTGCAGGAGTGTGTTCAACTGCTGATTGGTCTGTGTCTGTACTTAAGGCAATGAGGTCTGCTGCCTCATTGCCGGTTATAGCTTCTGTGCTCCAGTCTGCTGACCTGCTTGTTCCAGTCCCTGTATCCTGTATCTACGTTTGACTTCCCGTGTATGACCCTTGGCTTCGTATTGGACTTCGCTTGTGTTTCCTGTGACCCTGATCCTTGGCTTGTTTACCCGTTCTGCTACTTTGCCTGTGACCTCTGACCTCAGCTTGTTCATCATTACTGTTACCTGCTGCCGGCCTTTGACCTCTGCGTGGACCTGACTCTTCTTGCCTGGGTTCTCCCCAGCCGGTACACACTTCACGACCCTCTGTCAGTCTGCAGCCCAGTCTGTCCCCACCATCAGGGGCTCCAGTGAACACCTGACTGGCAGAGTAGACTCCGGGTTGTGTTGTGCCGGCTGGAGGGGTTCCTAACATTATAACCGGCCCACTCACGGAGACAAGATTAGGATGGATGCAAGTGGATCCACACCGTCTCCGGCACAAACCCTAGCAGGCCATGTTGAGTCTTTGTATCAGATGATGCAGGGATTGGCTGAGCGTATGTCTGTTCAAGAAGAAGCCACAAAAGCTTCACAATCTCCTCCAGATCCCATCTGTGAGCCCAAAATGAATTTACCGGATCGGTTCTCCGGAAATAGAACCTTGTTTCGGAACTTCAGGGAGAGCTGCAAGCTCTATTTTCGGATGAGACCCCGCTCCTCCGGTTCAGAGCAGCAACGAGTTGGGATTATTATTTCCCTTCTACAGGGTGACCCCCAGTCCTGGGCGTTTTCTTTGCCACAGACCAGTCCGGCCATGCAGTCCGTAGACTCCTTCTTTGAGGCATTGGGTTTACTGTATGATGACCCGGATCGAGTGGCCTCCGCGGAAGCTCACCTACGGTCCTTGAAACAAGGCAGATGGTCGGCAGAAGAATACTGCGCGGTATTCCGTAGATGGTCACCTGACAGTGGATGGAACGACCCTGCCTTACGTAGTCAGTTCCGTGTCGGCCTATCTGAACAGATTAAAGATTCGCTGGTGCAATACCCGTCTCCTAGCTCTCTGGAGGATCTGATGCACCTCTCCATTAAAATTGACAGGAGATATAAAGAGCGGAAAACTGAAAAGGAAACGTCATCACCTCCATCCGCCTTCGTTCCTATCTCCCAGGATGGTGAGGAACCAATGCAATTGGGAGCATACCGTCTTTCCTCTGAGGAGAGAGACAGGAGACGGTCACAAGGCTTATGTTTATATTGTGGCGCAAGAGGCCACTTCTCCCGTTCTTGCCCAAACAAGTCGGGAAACGAGCATGCCTAAGGAACGAGGGGAGAGTTCACTTAGGTCTACAAATTGTCTCCCAGAAAAATGCACTATTGGTCCCTGCACAGCTCACGTTGAGTGCTCGTTCTACGAAACTATCAGCCTTCATTGACAGTGGAGCTGCTGGCAACTTCCTTGACATCGAGTTTGCCCGCTCTGCTGGTATTCCGCGGATTAAACTCCAATCTGCCATTACGGTATGTGGCTTAGATGGTAGTCCGTTGCCAGGCGGCAAGATTACTTGGGAGACCCCACCATTACAGTTGAACATTGGCGCTCTCCATTCGGAATCCATAGTCTTACGTCTTATCGAATGTCCTTCGGTTCCTTTAATTCTGGGCCACCCTTGGCTATTCTGCCATAACCCCGTCATGGATTGGGCAAAGGGAGAAATTGTCCAGTGGAGCCCCCATTGTACACAGTCTTGCTTGACACTACCTCTACGTATTATTCAGTCTATTCTGGAGCAGCTCCCTTCTCAGTATCATGACTATTGGGATGTTTTCTCCAAAAAGGCTGCTGACACACTACCACTGCACCGCAATTTCGACTGTGCCATTGAGCTCATTCCGGGCTCTAAATTACCCAAGGGACGCTTGTATCCTCTCTCTGGTCCAGAGACCAAATCCATGCAGGAGTATATTGACGAAAACTTGGAGAAGGGCTTTATCAGGCCATCCAAGTCCCCAGTAGGAGCGGGGTGTTTCTTTGTACCCAAGAAGGACGGTGGACTCAGACCCTGTATCGATTATCGAGGGCTGAACCTTATTACGGTTAAGAACACCTACCCCCTTCCCCTCATCTCCGTTCTTTTTGATCAATTAAGAGGAGCCACTATCTTCACAAAAATTGATCTTCGTGGGGCCTATAATCTCATACGTATTAGAGCAGGTGATGAGTGGAAGACGGCTTTCAACACGCTCTCGGGCCATTACGAATACCTGGTCATGCCGTTTGGCCTTAGTAATGCTCCTGCCGTATTTCAGGACTTGATTAATGAGGTGTTACGTGAGTTCCTGGGACACTTTGTTGTTGTTTACTTAGATGACATCCTCATATATTCAAAATCGTTGTCTGTGCACCAGGGTCATGTCAGACAAATCCTACAGAAATTACGGGAACATCACCTCTACGCTAAACTCGAGAAATGCGAGTTCGAGGTCCAGAAGGTATCCTTCCTCGGTTATCTAATCTCCTCAGAAGGTTTCTCCATGGACCCAACCAAGGTCCAAGCAATTCTGGATTGGATACAACCGAATAACCTCAAGGCGGTCCAGAGATTCCTGGGATTCGCCAATTACTACAGGAGGTTTATTGGCGGCTTTGCTGATATCGTGGCCCCTATCGTCACCTTGACCCGCAAAGGAGGTGATCCAACTGTTTGGTCACAACAGGCAATAAATGCATTCAAAACCCTGAAGAAAGCTTTTGTGTCTGCTCAGGTTCTCAGACATCCGGATCCTAGGGTACCGTTTGTTCTTGAGGTAGATGCGTCTGACGTCGGTGCTGGGGCCGTCTTGTCACAAAAAGACCCCCAGACCCACCGCTTACATCCATGTGCCTTTTTTTCCCGTCAGTTCTCATCAGCGGAAACCAACTATGACGTGGGAAACCGAGAATTGCTGGCAATTAAATGGGCCTTTGAGGAATGGCGGCACTGGTTGGAAGGCGCTGCACACCAGATCTCCGTTATAACGGATCATAAAAACTTACAATATATACAGTCAGCCAAACGTCTGAACCCCCGACAGGCTCGGTGGTCGCTGTTTTTCACTCGGTTCAACTTTATTATCACCTATCGTCCTGGTTCCAAAAATATTCAAGCGGACGCCCTGTCTAGAAGTTTCCTGGCACATCATGCTCCGGTCACCTGCCCAGAGCCTATTGTTCCTGTGTCTATGATTCATGCCGGACTAACTCAAGATTTGAGCTGTACCTTACAAAGGTTCCAGAGGTTGGCTCCTGATAACACTCCGGCAGGATGTTTGTTTGTCCCAGTTCATCTAAGGAAGACAGTCCTTGCTAAGGCACACAACAGTCGGACTGCTGGGCATCCTGGAGTCTACAAAACACTGGAAACCCTTTCCCGTACTGTATGGTGGCCGTCTCTGTCTGCTGACGTCAAGAGTCACGTCCGGTCCTGTGAAGTTTGTGCCAGGAACAAAGTTCCCAGGACTCGCCCGGTAGGTCAGTTAGTTCCGTTGGCCGCCCCTGGTAAACCTTGGACACATCTGTCCATGGACTTTATAGTCGATCTGCCACCCTCTGCGGGACACAATACCATTTGGGTCGTGGTAGACCGGTTCAGCAAGATGGCGCATTTCATTCCACTCACTAGGCTTCCTACTGCTCGAGATTTGGCAATCTTGTTCATTCAACACATTTTCCGCCTCCATGGACTCCCTACAGACATCGTCTCCGATCGGGGTTCCCAGTTCATAGCGCAGTTCTGGAGATCATTCTGTACCCTCCTGGGAATCAAGGTCAGTTTATCATCTGCATACCACCCTCAGTCAAATGGGCAGACTGAAAGGGTTAACCAGTCCTTGGAGAAGTTCTTGCGATGCTACATATCGGAGTTCCATGACAACTGGTCCTCCTTGTTGACCTGGGCAGAATTTGCCTGTAACAACTCCTGTCACTCATCCACGAAAACCTCTCCGTTCTTTTGCAATTATGGTTTCCACCCCAGATCTAACTCTTTGTATTCACTCCAGTCCGTTGGTATTCAGGAGATCCGTTCCACTGCCAGGGATCTCAGAGTTGTCTGGAAGAAAGTACATTCATCTTTAAAACAAGCCTCACTTGTTGCAAAAAATTTTTCGGACCGACACCGTACCCCCTGCTCTCTTAAGGTTGGCCAGAAAGTCTGGCTGTCTACAAAAAATATCAGGCTGAAGCAACCTTGCAAGAAGTTGGGCCCTAAATTCATCGGGCCGTTTCCCATCATCAAGCAGGTGAACTCTGTTGCATTTAGGTTAAAAATTCCGGGCTCGTTAAGAATTCCAAACACATTTCATTGTTCTCTGTTAAAACCAGTTCTTTATCCAGCTCAAGCCCAGTCTTCAGGCAAGCCACAGAGGTACAGTGTTCAGAAAATCTTGGATTCCAAAAAAGTGCAAGGACAGGTGCACTTTTTGGTACAGTGGAGGAACCGCGAGTTAGAAGAACGCTCTTGGGTTCCGCGGAGACAACTCTATGCTCCCAAACAATTGAAGGAATTCTTCAGGAAATTTCCAAGAAAACCTGGGTGTCGGGGTCCCTTGACCCCTCCTCAAGGGGGGGGTACTGTCACGAGCCGCGGCGGTACTCACAGCCGCCGCGGCTCGCTTCTCATGCGCCCCAGCGTCCCGGCCGTCACCTTGACGACCGGGACGTCATTTCCTCTTCCTGTCCGGCCATTACCAGGGCAACGGCCAGACGCTAGTACACTAGCGCTGCGTCCCGGCGGTGCTGGTAGCCGGGCGCATGCGCATAGCAGGCAGCCTGTGGGCTGATTAGGCTTATTAACAGGCATTAGCCTGCAACTGTGTAGGTCAGGGGCAAGCCCTGATTGGCCCTGCTGGATACTAGTAAACTAGCCTGCAGGAGTGTGTTCAACTGCTGATTGGTCTGTGTCTGTACTTAAGGCAATGAGGTCTGCTGCCTCATTGCCGGTTATAGCTTCTGTGCTCCAGTCTGCTGACCTGCTTGTTCCAGTCCCTGTATCCTGTATCTACGTTTGACTTCCCGTGTATGACCCTTGGCTTCGTATTGGACTTCGCTTGTGTTTCCTGTGACCCTGATCCTTGGCTTGTTTACCCGTTCTGCTACTTTGCCTGTGACCTCTGACCTCAGCTTGTTCATCATTACTGTTACCTGCTGCCGGCCTTTGACCTCTGCGTGGACCTGACTCTTCTTGCCTGGGTTCTCCCCAGCCGGTACACACTTCACGACCCTCTGTCAGTCTGCAGCCCAGTCTGTCCCCACCATCAGGGGCTCCAGTGAACACCTGACTGGCAGAGTAGACTCCGGGTTGTGTTGTGCCGGCTGGAGGGGTTCCTAACAGGGAGAACAAAAATATCAACCTTGCAATATCCTGTCTTTCCAGCACACCTGTCGAGTACTCTACCACTGGGAGCACTAGAGATACATTAATAGCAGCCTTTTCAGGGTATTTCCTTTCCACCATCCACAATTTCACAATCACGTGCGTATGCCACACATGCAGTCCGATCGCACAGCCTTCAGTTACTAGTTATCTGCAAACTTATGCAATTACAATTGTGATTATGACAAAAACCCTGTTTTCACATCACGTATACAACGTGTACTACCACGACGTCAATTTTCATACCCTGACTTCTCAACAGAACATCTCAGAGATCAATTTGTATACCCTGTTTCTTCAACAGAACCTTTGCCTTAACCAAAACTTTCACAATCACACAATTCACATACACCTTTGTTTTCTGTGCAGAAAAATACTTTCCCAAATGGCGGTATTAACTTCTAAAAGGTTTTAACAATTCATTTCACTATAAAATACAACAGGACTATCTATCAATACAACTGTCTAAACATATGGCAATACAGGGAAGCATATGCGTTTACTAAGCAAACAAACCACGTTTAAATCGCAAAATGACATGAAAAAAGAAACCATTTTTCTTTCTTGTCCCTAAGTCCTCACTAGCACCTCATAGATTACACAAATCGGATATTCGGTTTGGCAACACTGGATTATATAAAGGCATAGAACTATTTGCGTTCTCACCCGTATATGATGAGTCTCCCACCCTTTGCTGGTAAACCGAAATCTGTAGGTTTTGCGAATCTTTGAGAACTGTAGTACCTTTTCGAGACCCCAAATTATTAAGTTAATTTTATCGCTTACCAATAAGCATTGTCCAATGCGATTATTGTGGTTCCAATGCACAAAGATATTTAATTGCAAAATATAGCAGGATTCACAGCAAGCCATTATGACACATAAAATATATCATAATAAACAGAAAAGTATAAAAACCAAATACATAACTTTTTTGGTAGCGCTTCACCTGGGCCCAGGTCCATGTAGTCTGCAGTCAGGAAGGTAGAGAACAATGGCCCAGAGAAGCTTGCTGATATGCAGCTTCAGTTTACAAAAGAACACTGATGATATCATTATGTACACAGATAACACTTATAGAGGTCTTCATTGGTCCAGGGTTAACGATGTTCTTGTTGTCTGCTGGTCATAGGTCAGTTCAAAGGATTCCTCTGATAAGGTGTGGCCAGCTCACTCCAACAGCTGAGCACATGTTGTGCCTAAGGGAACTGACCTAATCCAGTTTTTACCAACCTATTTGCATTCCAAACACTATCATTTTGAGCATTGAGCATTCTTTATCTTCCATAACTAGCGAACGCAGGAAACGATCGCTTCGCCGACAATAGCGGATTCCTCATGGTAATATGTAGATCAAAATGACACTAAACATGATACATTTACTATACCCTGAGCCTTAGATACCTTTAATATATTATCATTTATGTATAGATAATCTGTAATACATTTTACTAATAAATAAATGTGGATTGGTACCCTAATAAATGTATATTATTTACAAGTGTAAGTGCGAATGTAAATGTGTGTGTTAATAATCCATGCGATTGTGTCATAACACGTGGTGTACTAATCGCAATCGCACAGTAAAACAATATTAATTAATTTGGTTTACTTCATCCAATTATTTTACTTTCACAGAGAAAAGGTCAGAGCAGATAAGGGCATACTCATATGTTCCTACCCTGGGTAACTGAATATAGTCTATCTGCAATGTCTGAAATGGGTGCAATGGTTTTGGTGTCTGTGTCTGTGGTACTTTGACCATCTGACCTGGATTATGCCTGCCACATGTCAGACATGCTGCTTCATAAGAAGTGTAGCTGTATTGAAACCTGGTACTATCCAGTGCTGTAGCACTGAATTAGTCATTGTCTCATTAGAATTATTCACCAATCCATGTGCCAGCTGAGTCATCATAGGGTATAGTGCCCTTGGAAGGCAACACCTGGTTCCATTTGGCCATATGTTATTACCACAGGTGGCCCCATGCTGCTCCCAATTGTCTCTCTGTGAGTTTGTGGCCTGTTTCTGATATTGTTGAAGTTTCTGCAGGTCCATTTGCCCTGCATTATTATTAATACTGTAAAGAGTTATAGGAGATAATAGGGCAGCTTGTTTAGCAGCGGCATCAGTCTTTGCATTTCCCTTTGCCTCAGCTATCATCTCTTTGGTATGTGCTTGTACCTTTAAAATAACTACCTTTTTTGGTAGCTGCAAGGCCCTGAACAAGGCCCTGATGAGTTCAGCATGCTTAGTAGGCTTACCCGCTGAGCCCACAAAGTCCCTACTTTTTCAAATAGGCCCAAAGTTGTGAGCCATACCATAAGCATACCTTGAATCAGTGTAAATATTGGCTGTAAATATTGGCTGCCTGGTTCTCTACCATTGTACATGCATCAGTGAGTGCCCTCAACTCTGCCTCCTGTGCTGAACAAGATGGTGAGAGTGGTTGCTGAATTATTGCTTCATCCAGAGTAGTCAGAGCATACCCTGTCCTTGGTGAACCCTTATGATAAAACCTAGAACCATCTACAAATAGTAGCAAATCTGGGTTGGCTAATGGAACATCCATCATATTATCCAGTTCTCTCATTTCAGGTTTCATGAGTTCCAAACAGTCACAATGAAAATTTTGGTGTGTTTATTTTGCTGTATTTCACCCATGCCATCACTGCTATCTGCATCTGTAATGTCACTGCTTTTCCTATCTATTTTCCCCTGTTTTGAATCCTGCATCGGAAATAAAGTAGCAGGATTCAACACTCTTCACCTTTTGATTGTACTTTGGTTGGACTTAAAAGAGCTACCTCATATTTAGTAAGCCTTGCTGTAGAAAGATGTTTGGTTTTAGCTTGATTCAATACTTCAGTGACTGCATGTGGTACTTTAATAGTGAGGGGATTTCTTAAACCAAATCTGCAGCTTTGTCTTTCAGCAGTGCTGCTGCTGCTACTGCTTTAATACAGGATTGTGCACCCCCATTATACTATCAAGTTGTATTGAATGGTATGCCAGGGGTCTTTGTTTGTTACCGTGTTCTTGCACCAGTATACCTTGTGCATGTCGTCATCATCATCGTCATTTATTTATATAGCGTCAACATATTCCGTAGTGGTTTACAATTGGAAATGTCCTTGGGTTTCATTACAAAATAGTGTAAAAGGTTTATTATATTGTAGTGCAGATGCTTGAGTAATAGCTGTCTTAATGTATTTAAATGCTGTCTGTTGTTGTACTGTTAATGTTACAACATTATTTGTTGCTTCTGTTAGGGCATCATATAAAGGTTGCATTATTAGGGAAGCATTTGGAATCCATTTCCTACAATACCCTACCAACCCCAAAAATGATCTTAATTGCTTGGTAGTGGTTGGGTTCTGTACTTTTTGTATTGCTGATTATTCTGTCTTGTGTCAGGTGTCTTGTTGCCTTACTAACTTACTAAGGGTTATTGTCTTACTTTAACTGGGATTGCACCAGGTTTTAGCTTTGGCTGTAGTGATTGAACCTTCAACAGTCCCACATCTGTCTTTCCTTTTGAACAGAGCTTGTCTGGCATATGTTCTAACCAATTAGGAATTTCTGTTAGCTGTTCATATTTTTGTTGGAGCAGATAAATGACTGCTTCCAGGTGACAACTTATTTTGTGTCCTGTTTTACCTTTTAAAACTACAGGTTTTTTGTGTATTCACTGGTGGCCTTTAATACACTTAATACATCTGCACCCAATAAATTAACAGTACAAGTGGCTGAGGTCAAGAACTGCACAAGGACCTGTATATAATCTGATCCTACCTTAATTTGCAGTGTTTACTTTCTTGTAAGGGGACACTATCCCCTGTACCCTGAATTTTCTTATTAGTTACATATTTCTTAGGGATTTCTGAGGCCCTTAAAACATTGCGGCTTGCTCCAGTGACCACTATATAGGCTATTTGTTCTTCCTCTGGTAGTGTTAACTTAAATGTACTCTTGGGACCAGGTGTGTTAATAGTGGACTGCTGAGGACCGGACACTGGAAGGCCTGCTACCTATGGATTTTGAACTGTACCTTGAACCTGTACAGGTGATTGATCTCTACACTGTACCCAATCTTTATACTTTGACAATCTCTTTTCATATGTCCTGTCTTTGAACAGAAGAAACATAATCCTCTCTTTTTTGCCTCCTCTGATATGGGCTTTCTTCCCTCTGCATCTCCCCTCTATTGCTTTGCCCTGCTTCTTTCACCATCCCTAGGGGTGGCCTTCTTGTACTACATGAACTGTGGCTCTCTGCGCTTGCACTTTTTACCTCATTTTCCTTTTCTTTTCTCCTTATGAAGTTCTCTTGCCACTTTTAGCCATCTGTATACTTGATTCTTTCTTTTCTTTAGTTTTATCCATCCCTGATGTTCTTGCATAAAAGTTTCCCACCTCTTTGGGTCTAAAGAACCAATTGAAGGCATTCCTGCTTTTTGAAAGACATTTTGAATATACTTTACTGCAATGTTCCCTTCTTTATTTCTGACTAGATCCACAGAGGTACATAATGAAGCATTCATCATGCCTTTACTGCCTTGAGCCCCCATACTTTATTTCCCTACGGGTTACCGGCTCCTAGTTCTTACTTGTACTCTTACTTACTAGTTCTTACTGTACTGTATTTAGGGATCCTTCTGTATTCTATGATATATATATATATATATATATATATATATATATATATATATATATATATATATATATAGTGAGAAATTACAGCATTCACAGGAATCCGACACAGGTATGCTGAACCATTTAACTGTTTATTGGCAGTTGTCAGGATGGTAAAATAGTTCCAATGCTGGTTCAGCAATCATATCCGAAACACTACACAAATATCCCCACCACTTACATCTGGCTAGACATTACCTACCTATCTGCAAGCTGGCCACTTACTGGCATCGGTGGTCCCACACATACAGACAGTATCTTTATCCTGCACCCCAAGCACTACAACAAATTACAGCAAACCAATCACACCCATGTGGAACACCTGTGTGTGTGTGTGTGTGTGTGTGTGTGTGTGTGTCTTTTTATCAGTTCCCTTATGGGAGAACTGTGGCAAAGAGGCATATTTGCCACAATAAATATATATATATATATATTTATATATATATATATATATATATATATATATATATATATATATAATATATTTATTTATACCTTTCTTGGTCTCAGCCCTTCCCCTTAAGACGGATGTCCATGCTGTATGGTTTTCTTGATTGTACCCTTAATATGAGCATATGGGATTCTTCTGAACACAGGGCAGATTACTGGATCCCCCTTTTTACAAAGATTCCTAGGTAAGGTTACTAATAATCTAACCCATTTCACCCAATTCTACTGTCCAAGTATTTTAGATCAAGATGACACCCTGCTGTCACTGTATACTCCCTTTCACTAATGGTGGGAGGATCAACTGCCCTGTTTTGTTTGTAATATATACTTCCTTCAGTTTTTTTTGTCTGCTATTGCTATTAAATCTGAGCTCAAGAACCCACTACCTTTTTGCATTACTATAACACAGGTACAATACTTACACTTAAAGTATTCTTGTGTCATGTATATTTTCTATGCAATTATCTCCTGAAGTCCCCTTGTCCCCTTCCTAGCTTTCCAAAAACAAAAGATCAGTTCTACTATGACAACCGTGACCACCAGTACGAAGGCACACGTTTCTAATATCTGAATTTCCTCTCCTGTCTTGCTTAACACCTGAAAGACACAAACAACCCTTAGGCGCCTCACATGGGTACCAAGAAGAAACCGCGGAGTACCCTTTCCAGAATTGTGGGGTGGTTTTATCACACTTTTACCGTGTTTACTAACCGTCACTTCATTTAGTTCTAGTGAGAGCTAGGAGACCTTTAGATTTCTCAGCCCAGGGATCACAGTTCTCAGAAGACAAGGGCAAGCCTCTAGTTGCAGAAGTGCACCCTTTGACTGATTATCTTATGTGGTCTGTATTCCTTTATACATCTCACAAGAACACAGTAACAAGCATTCACCTTTCACATCTCTAAAGACATCACAACTTATACTTTATAAAAGAATCCGCCCCTACTGATCCCCACGGTACTATTTAGGAAGGCAGAAAAGAGTAGAGAGCATGCAAGAGCACTTTCTTCACCTACTCACCGTACGGATTTAATTTCTGCGGTTCCCAAAGTTCGAGTGGTGGTTGCGGTCAGTCCTGGGTGGGCAATTGAGGATCCCGGATGCGAACCTCCAGGAAATGTTGGGGTACTTGAGGTCTGGCCCTTGTAACAAGGCTTTGGAATCCCTGCTCCTCTTATCAGCCGGCTGGAGAGGAAAGTAGACACATACACAGGTTGTGACGTATTCAACTCAGCTCTAAGGAACCACCCCTAGACTGGCTTTATTTATACATGAAATACTGTGTACATGATTATACAATTATCAAAAGAGGCGTAATTTAATTATGCATGCTACATGGATTGAGCACATGATGGAAAAATACAGTTTTCTTAAACTTTGAAGTAAAACGTTTTAGCCAGGTGTTATCTCATGTCTCGTCCAGTTGTTCGGCCTTGAGGTAATGGGTGCTCAGCCGATCCTTCTGTTACTTCTGCTGACATTAAGTTTTTCACATAGCTGTAAGCTGAACTTACAAATGTAAGTAAAACTTTATCTTTGTATAGCAGTACTTTACTTTTTAATAACCAATATAATTGATTTTCCAACCTCACACACACAGTGGAGCTTAAAGGCGTCTCCTGTAGGCAATGGGCCGTCACATAGTCTTTTAACCTGAGGTGTTATGTGCCCCTAGTGCGGCCTGAAAATGGATATGGTGACAGGGGACTCCTGTGCACAGTATGGCACTTAGTACACCTTGCGGCTGAGGTGATCCTGAAGACCCTTGTCCCCCTATGGGACCTTTTTTCTTCAGTGTATGGGGAGGAACTTGACCCTTTTTCTTTAGGAAAGGGTCCAGAGTCTCAAGTCCTAAGCTCTGACTTTTTTGGCAGCACTGGGTAATTAGAAACACCGCACCTCGGGCTTGAATTTAAAATAAAAAAAACTGGTCTGATATTTAATCTTATTAAAGCAGTTACCAGGATTGTAGCCCTTGCTCATCACAGTACTTTGCACCTCCGCTGTCAGTTCCCGGACTCCAAGACATGTCCACAAACTAATCAGACACACATGCAATGCTGTGAACTGCCAGTTGGATACCCCCTTCCCCCCTACGCAAGCGTTGTTAAGAAGTAGGATATGGCATGTGCACACTAGGGAATCTGTAACAAGTATTCTGAATTGTATGAATTGCCCAAATCAACACGGAGATGCCTGAAAAACAGCATCCAAGCACTGTGGTCGGTGATAGAAGCATGGATCATTCAAAGTGCAATAGCTAGAATCCTTGTCACTGAACTTCATATGCCTTCCTTTGTATATCAACCAGTAGAATAGGTGGATCACAGTGGGCCACGGGCATAACTGTACTACCAGTTTCTGGTATTTCCAGATTTTTTGGCTTGTCAAATTAGTTGCTGACTGTATGAGTAAATTTACCTGCATGACATAAAGGGTTTAAAAACATTCACAACATGTATAAGTCACACATTATTTATTTCTGTGCGTCTATGCTTCTCATTTCTCACTGAAGTCATCAACCAGGCAGCTATTCATTTAACGTAATGCACACATTCTGGCTGCAACGAGCCCACAAACCATGCAAAGCAGCAGGGAACCACAGATAAATCCATGCATGTTGCCAGAGTGTGCACCTTTGTTGAAGCACTCTTGCAAGTGTATGGCTGGAGGTAGGCAAGACAATCATACTGCCTATAAAGCACCAGGCAAAAATAACTTTGCAGCACCGCTTCTGGCCAGCAGGTGGCAGGGCAAACCTTTTCTAGTTTTCTATTTTTTAGACACTGTTACACATTTCTTAAGTAAAATATAAATATCTTGTACAATTGGTATGTGTTTAACGCATTCATATGTTTGTGTGGGTATATATAATTTTTAAGTAGACCCTCAATCTGGACATGAAACTGCTGCAATTCCCTGTTTATTAATAAACAACGTATATTGTTTATGAATTTACTTGTAATAAAGTATCTGGTACTGCTTGTAAGAAACATTAAATTAAATGACAATTTTGTTCATCTGTGGCACTGTACATTGGGAGCTCATTGTGTATTGCCATTCAAATTCATAATTCTAAAGAAAGCCAGATTTTCATTATTGGAACTTTAGGCAGACAACCTTTGGTGCCCTAAACCCCAACCCAGTCACTAGACATAGGTTTTACAATGAACATTATTCAGCTTCACCTTCCAAGGAGCAAAATAAAGTTCCATTAAATACATAACCTATCCGCACCTTGCTGTTGAAAGCAAATAAACCTAATAACTTTGACATAGATGTTGTACAGGAAAAAGAGACACATCTCGGCATTCCCCGCTCATAGGCACATTCCTATTGCTAAGCCCAGCCCTGATTATAGATAAAATATATTATTTTCTGCAGAGGCCTAAAGTACTTTTACATGCTTCTCAAGCATAAAAAAATGTAGTGTTTGGTGTGGCCTGAGTGTCCTGGCGTGCAGTTTGAACAGATGTGTTCCATAGGAGCAAATCCCCATTTGGGGAGGTGGCTCATACGATAGCAGCCTGTCAGGAGCCGCGGCGGCCCCGGGCACCGCCGCGACTCTCCTTCCTGTATTGACGTCCCCGGCCGTCGCCATGACGACCGGGGCGTCGCTTCCGGTTACTCGGCCCGACTGTTGCCAAGGCAACGGCCGGACGCCGAGTGTGTTAAGCGCTGCACCCCGGCAAGTGCTGCAGCCGGGCGCATGCGGCTAAGTATAGCCTGCGGGCTAATTAAACATCATTAGGAAGTCTGAGCCTGCTTGTCATCACAGGGCTGAGCCCTGACTGGCCCATGTCAGTATTGTCGAAGTCAGTAAATTGGATAAAGTAATTTCAATTAAAATCGAGCAAACTTGGTTGTCTTTGTCTGAAAAGATGCGAATGGCACGCTACGGCATGGAAGGGCGTACACAGCCGCAACACGTGGCAACAACAGTATTTACGCTTTTACATACATTCGCACCAACACACACATTTGTAAAATAGTACACATTAATGGTAGTTGCAACACATAGTTATTTATGTCGAAATATAGTAGTGTTTTTGTGTAATATTATAAGTTAATTAGTGATACATATGGTTCAGGTTAAAAGAAATGTGTCATGTCTAATATCATATTAATCCCCTTTACATAAGCAGCTGTTCGGTGCATTCGGCGAAGAGATCGCACATTGCATACTCTAGTTATTGATGTTAGGGAATAAACCTTTAATATGATATTAACTGTCAAATGCAAATGGACTGATTGTAATTGGAGTGTGGCGGGAAGAACAGAGCAGTTTGGGGGGAAGAACAGAGCTCATCCCCTGGGGGAGACCCCCACCTTTGGATTCCTTAGATTGAATAAGCCTATGATGTGTAACCCCCTGGACCCTCCTGATGCCTGGACCAATAAAAGCAAGTTATACCACCTGCATTGTTTCACTGTATCTCTGTTTGCATTAGAGATGGGCGGGTCCGGTTCCCCGAGAACCGAACCCACCCGAACTTTGGGTATCCGAGTACCGAGCTGAGCAGCTCGGTACTCTCCTGCCCGTTCCAAATCCAAATCGAGGCCGAACGTCATCGTGACGTCGTCGGATCTCGTGGCTCGGTTCTCGCGATACTTCAACATTAGAAATACACGCCTCCACAGCAATCCATCACCATTTGACAGAGGGAGAGAGCAGGGTATAGTCACAGGCTGATTAGAGCAAGGACAGAGAATACAATATTCTTATTCCAATTGCTGTAACAAAAATCGCTAGAGAAGAGAGGAGGATAGAGGTTTATTTTATTTTTGTAATATTTGGCACTCCCCAGTGCTTTTGGGGTGTCCCCCATAACTGTGCATAAATATTTCTGGCTGTCAAAAGTCATATTTGTCAGCAGTATCTACCAATTAATTTTTAGCACTCCCCAGTGATTTTGGGGTGTCCTCCCTAATTGTGCATAAATATTTCTGGCTGTCAAAAGTCATATCTGTCAGCAGTATCTACCAATTATTTTTTAGCACTCCCCAGTGCTTTTGGGGTGTCCTCCCTAATTGTGCATAAATATTTCTGGCTGTCAAAAGTCATATTTGTCAGCAGTATCTACCAAATAATTTTTAGCACTCCTCAGTGCTTTTGGGGTGTCCCCCATAATTGTGCATAAATATTTCTGGCTGTCAAAAGTCATATCTGTCAGCAGTATCTACCAATTAATTTTTAGCACTCCCCAGTGCTTTTGGGGTGTCCTCCCTAATTGTGCATAAATATTTCTGGCTGTCAAAAGTCATATCTGTCAGCAGTATCTACCAATTATTTTTTAGCACTCCCCAGTGCTTTTGGGGTGTCCTCCCTAATTGTGCATAAATATTTCTGGCTGTCAAAGTCATATCTGTCAGCAGTATCTACCAAATAATTTTTAGCACTCCTCAGTGCTTTTGGGGTGTCCTTCCTAATTGTGCATAAATATTTCGGGCTGTCAAAAGTCATATCTGTCAGCAGTATCTACCAAATAATTTTTAGCACTCCTCAGTGCTTTTGGGGTGTCCTCCCTAATTGTGCATAAATATTTCTGGCTATCAAAAGTCATATCTGTCAGCAGTATCTACCAAATAATTGTTAGCACTCCTCAGTGCTTTTGGGGTGTCCTCCCTAATTGTGCATAAATATTTCTGGCTGTCAAAGTCATATCTGTCAGCAGTATCTACCAAATAATTGTTAGCACTCCTCAGTGCTTTGCGCTCAGAATGGATTCAAAGCAGTCCACATATGATCAGAATGAGCAACCAGGTTCTGTCACCAGTCCTGATGTTAGTGTTCCCAGTACGTCATCTGGCCAAGGCGATGTCAAACAAAAGAGTGTTTCCAAATCAGTGCAAAAAACAAAAACTCCCAAAAAATTTACTGTGTTGAAGCGAAAAAAAAGTGTTACTGAGCAAAAGTTAAGTGGCGATAAAAAAAAAATTGCCAACATGCCATTCTACACACGCAGTGGCAAAGAGAGAATGAGGCCTTCACCTTTGGCTATTAGTGGCAGATCCAAAAATGTTACCGACCCTACAAGTGGTGCACAACTACTGTTACGCGTCAAAGCAGAGCTGCAAGATAACAGTAAGGCATTGGAGAATAATGTTTGCTCTGAATCATAAATGACACCGATCCCTGTGGAGAGTCCATCCAACAGTGGTATGTCTAATTGTGAGCATTCTGTTAGTGTACCCATACAGAAGGGCCCTTTCAGCAGTTCTGCTGATGTGTACCTGAACAGCCCGAGTGTAGCCGCTGATACACAAATTGAGGATGCCACTTTGGAAATAGAAGAGGATGAGGGGGAGATTTATGGAGGTGACGAGGGCGCTAATGAGGATGTTGATGATTATGATGCAGACAGATACCAAATTGCCTTTCTCAATTTCTATTTATATTCTAGATTATACAACGGCTGAATAGTTTTCAATTTTATTCCTAGTGGAGAGGGGATCTGATGCAGACAGATACCAAACTGCATTTGTCCATTTCTTTGTATATTCAAATTTCTAGTTCTACAATCTATGCAGGCTGCTTTTTTTTATATTCAACTACAAGTGGAGGGCGGGGGGGGGGGGGGGGCTTAGATAGCAACCAAAGTACCGTGGTCCATTTAATTTTACTTTCTAGCTCCACAGTCTGTGCAGGCTGCTTTTTTTTATATTCAACTACAAGTGGATGGCGGGGGGGGGGGGAGGGGCTTAGATAGCCACCAAAGTACCGTGGTCCATTTAATTCTAATTTCTTGCTCCACAGACTGTGCAGGCTGCTTTTTTAATATTCAACTACAAGTGTAGGGTCTAATATACACCCAAAGATGATGGCTACATTGCCAATAATCAAAGATGGAGGAGGTAGACAACCAGGTTTGACTGTATAATTTGCAGACAAGTGTTCGCATTAAGGACGGCCTACCAGGGATTCAACTGTTTTTTCATAATTTATTAGCTTTAGAATTACCTCACTTATCTAAGAAACTGGTGGAGCACTAAATTAGGTTATTTTAGACCCAAAATTTTTTATTTTTTTTCAAAAATAGCAAAACAAAACCAAACAAAACCAAAACCAAAACCAAAACATGCAAGGGTGGTTTTGCAAAACCAAAACCAAAACACGAAGGTAATCCAGATCCAAAACCGAATACAAAACCAAAACACGGGGGTCAGTGACCATCTCTAGTTTGCATATAAGCAGTAGCTCTCATGTAGTGTTCAGTCACCTAGACCACAGACTTCAGGACTGAATGACTGTACACTGGATCCAGCGCGCCTGCGATAAGTAACGGCTGTACTTATTATTATTTCACTTGAATATATTCTGCTTCTTTTTGAGAATAAATCTTTGTGCGTTGGAAACACAAATCGAGATTCGACAATCGTTATTGGATAGCGACAAAACGCTCATAATAGTATATAAGGCAGGGAGGGCTTAGCCTCCCTGCCGGTTATAGCGTTCAGTTTGCCTGTCAGCTAGCCTGCTCCTGTATCGTGTTGGTGACAACCTGTTGATTGATTTCTTGTGTATGACCCCTGCCTGGACTTTGACTCTGCCTGTTTGCCAGTGACCCTTGACCTCTAAGTCTGTAACTTGGATCTCGCTACCGTGCCTGTGACCCCGACCTTTGGCGTGTTTACGACTACTCCTGCTTGCAAGTGACCTCTGACCTCGGCTAGTTTACTGGATTCGCTGTCTGCCATTACTCCTCATTCCTGGGTTCTCCGCAGCCGGAACCTTATTCACGACCCTCCGTTAGTCTGCAGCCAAGTCTGTCCCCACCACTAGGGGCAAAAGTGAACACCGGACTTTCGGAGTAGACTCCGGGTTTTGTGGTATTGACTGCTGGAGTTCCTAACACAGCCCGCATATATTACTTTGGTCTATCCCAAACTTAATTTGTCATTTTATTGGCCAGAGACCAAAAGCCCATCTAAATCATTCTCACACCGATCTTTGACTGCAACTGTCTGTGTACCCCATTCTCTGTGCCCACCCCCGATATCAAAAAGCCCATGCTCAATATCAGAGCCAGTATGGCATAAAAAAAAAAAGAACAAGACCTAGTGATACCGGAGCGCCATTAGAGGAAAGGAAACTTGCACTTCTACCTCTGAGACCCTGTGATTACAAACTGCCTCATAGCAGAATCCTCTCCTGAAATGTCAGTGTTACACGTCGGACCCAGGAACCTAACGCCCGGGGTCCGGCGCACTCACTTGCCCACGCTCCCTGAGCATCCTGCTGGCTCCGAGACATGGCAGCAACTTCTGACACCTCTAGTCTGCTTTCCAGGACTACACATGTGCAGACCCAGCTTTTATCACCTCCTCCTCCCATTCATTGGGAGACTAATTATCCCTCAGGATATTTAAGTAGTTAAGGCACCTGTTCCACAGGTAAGGTGCCTGTTCTTTGAGTTAGCTCTTCTCAATGCTCAGACATGGCTCCTACTGCTCTCCTGCTCCTTGGATCGCAGATTATCGCTCCTGTCTCCAGCAATTCTGCAGCTAACCACAGTGGTCTCTCTATCTGACGCAGATTATCGCTCCTGTCTCCAGCCACTCTGCAGCTAAACACAGTGGTCTCCATATCTGTCGCAGACTATCGCTCCTGTCTCCAGCAATTTTGCAACTATCCTCAGTGGCTTCAATATCTGCCGCAGGCGATCGCTATTGTCTCCAGCCATTCTACAGCTGTTCTCAGTGGGTTCCTTACCTTCCGCAGAATATCTCGCCTTGTATCAGGCAAGTTCATACCATCGGAACTTCTCCTGTATCATTTTGGATTATCACCTACTCCCAGTTTCTTAGTTCTCTTAACTGGTCTCGCCTGGCACTCACTCAGAGGACCGCGACCTGCGGGGCAGAGGCCGCAAAGTCCATACATCCTTGTAGAAAGGATGGTGAAAAAAAACATCTTCCTTGATAGACTCTGCACCTTTGGACTGAGTAGTACTTAGCCAAATAGGCTTCAAGCATACGACCACTATAGTGAATCTGACAGTCAGGCTAGAATTATAAAACGAACCCATGAGATATCAGACTCGCTCTTTGGCTGGAGACACCTCCTATAAGCCTGTGGCCTCCTCTGCATTATGAGAGTAATGGGGGCAATATTAAAATTATACACAGGTCCAATAAGAAAGGGAGTTAAGTATAACAGACAAAAGAAAATTAGAGAGCCAGTAAAACCATTGATGCACTATGAATTCAATTGTAAATAATTAGAAAAGGGTCTCTCACAAATCATCAATTCAAATCTAGTTTATTGCAATCCTATAAACCATGAATAAAATAAATGATTTAAATACATCAATCAGCACAACAATAAAACCACCTATCTAATATTGTGTAGGACGCCCTCACCAAAACAGCTCTGACCCATCGATGGGACTCCACAAGACCTCGGAAGGTCCCCTGTGGTATCTGGCACCAGGACGTAAGCAGCAGATCCTTTAAATCCTGTATGTTGCAAGATGGGTCCTCCATGGCTCAGAATTGTTCTTCCAGCACATCCCACAGATCGGATTGAGATCTGAGGATTTGGAGGCCAAGTCAGCACCTTGAACTCCTTGTTATATTCCTCAAACCACTGTGGCAGGGTGCATTATTCTGCTGAAAGAGGCTGCTGCCATCAGGGTATACCGCTGCCATGAAGTGGTGTACTTGGTCCGCAACAATGTTTAGGTAGTTGGTACGTGTCAAAGTAACAGCCACATGAATGCCAGAACCCAAGGTTTCCCAGCAGAACATTGCCCAAAGCATCACACTGCCTCTGCCGTCTTGCCTTCTTCCCATAGTGCATTCTGGTGCCTTCTCTTCCCCAGGTAAATGATGCACACACAACTGGTCAACCACATGTAAAAGAAAACATGATTCATCAAACCAGGACACCTTCTTTCACTGCCGTTTTGGAGATGCTCTGACCCAGTCGTCTAGCCATCACAATTTGGCCCTTGTCAAAGTCACTCAGATCTTTATGCTTGCCTATTTTTCCTGCTTTCAATACATTAACTTTAACAACTTACTGTTTACTTGCTGCCTAATATATCCCACCCCTTGACAGGGACCATTGTAACGTGATTATCAGTGTTATTCTCTTCACTTGTCAGTGGTTTTAATGTTGTGGCTGATCCACAGTAAGATACATTTTTAAAAAACATGAATAACATAGCTCACGAAAAATACAATGGCAGCTACTATATCAAAGATGTCATTTCCGGAAAAATATTCAGGACTGTCCGTAACTCCAGAGTAATGTCCCAACATGTGGAGGCTTGCAGCCTTCCTTTATACAGCTGCTCTACCACTGTGCTGATTTTCTGGATATTTTTATATATTGTTACATGCACCTAATTTCAAGGGAATATTGTTTCTATAATCGGCAGCTGAGTATAGGCTTAATCATCTAGTCTCCAAATGCATCTACTCCCTGAACGGATCTATAGACAAAAGGATCCACAATAAAGATCTGTGGCATTTCAACCACTGACGATCACATCCAGCACCTTGGTCTCAGGTTGGTAACACCTGACTGCAGATTATATTGATTCCTTTTCATAAACACAGTGTTGCAGGGGCAAAACAAAATCAATATAATGCATTTAATGAATAGTTCAAATACGCCATCAAATTTCTCCTTGTTGACATTGCGCAACTACAATTCTTCCAGGAGTTCAGTACCAATTTCACCAAGCCACCAACTTCTTATTTCAATAGCTACAAATTTCATATTTTTAATACCAACCCTCCACTTTTGATGCCTTTTGTTTAGTCACATCAACCTCCTTAGGCACAATCAGCCTTTAAAAGAACCATATGAACTCAAGTGGGAAGAGGACTGGACACGTATTTTGATGGTGTCAAATGATTCATCCAAGCACTTCAAACCTGTGACTAGGAAGTATCTTGTCCCACATGTGGTGGAATTGTTCCAAACTAACTGAATAATGGCAAAAATTCCACCACCTTATCAAACCAATAACTACTGTCTAAAACTACTAAAAGAGTGGCCAGAGAGGTAGGAGGCAAACCAGAAAGAGTTATTTTGCGAAGACCTAGGGAGTGAAGGGTGGTGAGGAGAGGACAATGATCAATTGTGTTAAAAGCAGCAGAGAGGTTGAGGAGTACAAGAAGGGAGAAGTGACTTTGGACTTAGCTGCAAATAAGTCGTTTGTTACTTTAGTGAGGACAGTTTAGGTTGAGTGAGACTATACGTCTAGTGGCGCTCAGCTGGAATAAAAAAGAACAACTCAATACTTTGAGCCATGACTTCCCGTAATCAATTTTCTCAGCTCGTGGCCTGCATGTTACTCGTATTTTGTTTGAGTTCTTCTTCATAATGTATACCCACTGGTTGGCTATTGACCCTGTCTCTGTTAACCATGCCAACACCCCCTCTCCAATTTTATTTGTTTTTAATGTGCTACTTTCCCATCCCTTTCTGTACAAGTTCATACACACATTAATATTGCTAACAATTGTGTTACATTGAGTATCCTAACTATTTAAAATATATAAATTGAATATATTTGGCAGCATGGTGGCTCAGTGGTTAGCACTTCTGTCTCTCAGCACTGGGGTCATGAGTTCAATTCCCAACCGTGGCCTGATCTGTGTGGAGTTTGTATGTTCGGAAACCCCCGTGTTTGCGTGGGTTTCCTCCGGTCACACCGGTTTCCTCCCACAAACCAAAAAAAACCATACTGGTAGGTTAATTGGCTGCTATCAAAAAATTTACTCTAGTGTCTCTCTGTGTGTGTATGTTAGGGAATTTAGACTGTAAGCTCCAATGGGGCAGGGACTGATGTGAGTGCGGAATCAGTGGTGCTATATAAATAAATGGTGATGATGATGATGAAATGACTATATTGAAATGTCTCACTCCCCTTCCATTTTTTGCACCCCACTCTCAAATCCTTTGTTTTAAGAAATCAAATAAAAAAATATTAGAAAAAAATTAAGTGAAAGGGAATTCTACTTAGCCACATACTATTTTTCATTTAAACAGTTCTTTGCAAGTATATCTGCAACAAATGAAATTCCCCTTTAATATGAAACAGTACTGCCGATACCCGTATAGATGCTCAGGGTTTCATTTTAAACATGCTATTTTTATGCCATATATTAGGATAGTAAATAATTCCAGTGTCTTGCAAAAGTGCCCCCTTGAAATATACATAAATCAGAGTTTATGAGAACTGTGTAATATAATCTTTATTACTCCGGTCATAGATTATTCTGTCGAATTAATAATCAGCAGTTTGCAGAGAGCTGGACCAGTGGGCAGGAAGCAAAGAGGGATGTGTTGCTTGAATGTTATCTAACAATAGAAGGCATAATAACATGCTTGATTGCTCACAACTCATGATTAATAATTCCCAGTCGGTTATTTATAGTGCTGCCACTGCTATGAAAGCAGAAAAGACATTAAGAAGCTGGTCTCACTTCCTTGTTTGCTGATATATTTACACTGTTCAATATCTATGTGGTTATTTGGCTAACTCAATAGACAACAGCTCTGTTTTGAGCTATCACACAGCCAGGAGAGGGCTGGCAGATTTAAGCCCGGGGATCAAGGCTCGACTCAGCATATTAGGAACATTTTAAAGGAAAAAAAAATACAGGTAGCCCAGTGACTCAGCCCAAGGTAGCCCACTATGGGGCCAGCCCGGGGGGGCAGATATCCCCCTGCCCACCAGCCCGGCCAGCCCTCGTACACAGCCCAGTTGCCATGTATTGTTCTTAGTTATTGAACACAACCGACTGAAAATTATGATTATTTATGTATTCTTTGTCAAGTAAAGGTAACATAGACTCAGTGATGTTTATTTTCACTTCTTGTTCTCTGAATGTCTTATAGATAAGGCTAGTTGTAAACACACGCTTTTCATTTTTATTTTGAAATGTGGAAGGCATAATATAAATCGGGGCTGGCTGGGCTGGGGGGGGGGCGGGCGCATCTGTCCCCAGCCCGGTCCCATAGTAGGCTACCTTGGCATTTTTTTTTTTCTTTTAAAATATTCCTAGTAGCTGAGTCCCACATCTGTGATTTGTCTCCCGCCCCCTTTTTTGCTAACAGAAGCAGTGGGCTGACAGGGAGGCAGATAATGCTGCTCGGCTGCCCTGATGGTGTTTAAACACAGTCAGAGCGTTTGTCTGTCATCTGTCAGGAACAGGAATATAGTGAGCTGCCGCTGGATGCCCGCTGTTCATAGGGCGGGCGATTGCCATGATCACCCCCACGTTGGATCTGCCACTGCCCGACGCTATAATTTGCCAGCCCCTGATATAAACCAATGTATAGCGTGTATGTATGTTTATATATATATATATATATATATATATAGAGAGAGAGAGAGAGAGAGAGAGAAAGAGAGAGAGAGAGAGAGAGACAAGCAGGTGGCACTCATGAAATGCACAAATACATTTATTTTCTAATGATAGCAACATTTCAACACCATGGCATACCTCCTACCACATCAGTCCCTGGCAGTGGGGCAAGGAGCTTCTGCTTATTTTTATATCATTTCTGGTACATGTCCAGTTTTTAGGTTTTGTAATAAACAATTAAAACTTTCAACACCATGGAAACACCCCCTGTTCGTATTTAATTTTTGAACTATTCCTTTCCTGTGGAGGCAATCTTGGGGAAGCTGAAATCTTCAAAGTCTTGGCAATATTGTTGATAATTAGCGTTCCAAAGGAAATGTTCTGGAAAACTAATACATGCAGGCCTATTTATTAATCAGAGAAAAGCCGTGTAAGGCGCCAACCAATCTATCAAGCCCACACTGCCTGTGATCGCTTTTTCCCCGAGTCTATCTGGGAGAGTTGTGGTACAAGTACCACCGCAGTCCTCCTATTGCCATCTCAGGATGGTGATAACCAAGAAAAATCATTGAAAAAATGCTTTATTTAAATAAAACTTTTATTTCAAACCGGAATGCCTGCAAATAATTAATTTTTGTATATGTTACAAATATTGTTTTCAATTTTTTTTTAACAAGTCCAGGCTTCCAGTTCCACTGCTCATGCATGGACCGGCAAGTCAAAAGTTCTCAGTCACGAGTCTCTTTTCTTACAATATTACAAAGACCACAACTGGGAATTGTGCATCACATAGTAATAGTGAGCCTGATTCATTAAGGAAAGTTAAGTAAAAAAATTGAGTAAGTAGTCTCCTTGACAAAACCATGTTACTATGCTAGGGGTGCAAATTAGTTTTCTATTTTGCACATAAATACTTGATAGCTTATTTGTGCACTGAAATTTAAAGTTGATATCTGTGTGCTACATGGAAAACAGACAGTATTTAACTTACGTGAATGAGTTCTCTGTACAGCGCTGCGGAATTAGTGGCGCTATATAAATAAATGGTGATGATGATGATAGTTTAAGAAAAAAGTCACCTTGGTACTTGTGATGCACAACCTTGAAATAAAAGTACATATTTGTCCTAAACAAAGTCAAGGGAATTGGAGACATATTTGACTTCTTATAAAATATCTCACAAACCCCAATATAACCCTTCAAACCCGATTCAATCTCCCACTGAATTTATACACACACACACACACACACACACACACACACACACACACACACACACACACACACACACACACACACACACACACACACACACACACACACACACTGAATTTATTGCAGTTATTGCTAAAAAACATCTTTCTCATCAATTAATTCAGCAAAGGTAACTGAAATAGTAAATGACATGGAACATTCGGGAGCAGAACATTTTCTAGGTGGAAGGGGTCTCATTGGACAGTCTGATATCTATTAGTAACATTCACAAGTGTATATGTTAAATTCGCAGGACATAGACAAGCTGAAAATATTTCAGATAACACTATAAACACGGGGATTTGTTCTTATCTACGCACAACAGACTTCTTAACATGTTGTAGCACTCTACATGAAAGTCTTTCAAAGCATAAATAGCTGATAATATAAAATAAAGTTACCACTCAGCCACCCATCAAGGAAGGGTGACTATCACATAACTGAAAAACTAATAATAGATATATTAAAGCAAAATAATACCGTTACAATTGCATCATCATTTAACCTTCACAAATACAGTATATATGTAATGTTTGTTTTATGTAGAGATGGGCGGGTCCGGTTCTCCGAGAACCGAACCCACCCGAACTTTGGGTATCCGAGTACCGAGCTGAGCAGCTCGGTACTCTCCCGCCCATTCCGAATCCAAATCGAGGCCGAACGTCATTGTGACGTCGTCGGATCTCGGGACTCGGTTCTCGCGATACTTCAACTTTATAAATACACGCCTCCACAGCAATCCATCGCCATTTGACAGAGGGAGAGAGCAGGGTGTAGTCATAGGCTAATTAGAGCAGGGACAGAGAATACCATATTGTTCTTGCAATTGCTCTAACCAAAATCGCTAGTGCAGAGAGGAGGATAGAGGTTTATTATTTTTTCTTCATATTTGGCACTCCCCAGCGCTTTTGGGGTGTCCCCCATAATTGTGCATTAATATTTCTGGCTGTCAAAAGTCATATCTGTCAGCAGTATCTACTAAATAATTTGTAGCACACCTCAGTGTTTTTGGGGTGTCCTCCCTAATTGTGCATTAATATTTCTGGCTGTCAAAAGTCATATCTGTCAGCAGTATCTACTCAATAATTTTTAGCACTCCTCAGTGTTTTTGGGGTGTCCTCCCTAATTGTGCATTAATATTTCTGGCTGTCAAAAGTCATATCTGTCAGCAGTATCTACTCAATAATTTTTAGCACTCCTCAGTGTTTTTGGGGTGTCCTCCCTAATTGTGCATTAATATTTCTGGCTGTCAAAAGTCATATCTGTCAGCAGTATCTACTCAATAATTTTTAGCACTCCTCAGTGTTTTTGGGGTGTCCTCCCTAATTGTGCATTAATATTTCTGGCTGTCAAAAGTCATAACTGTCAGCAGAATCTACTAAATAATTTTTAGCACTCCCCAGTGGTTTGCGCTCAGAATGGATTCAAAGCAGTCCACATATGATCTAAATGAGCAACCAGGTTCTGTCACCAGTCCTGATGTTAGTGTTCCCAGTACGTCATCTGGCCAAGGCGATGTCAAACAACAGAGTGTTTTCAAATTAGTGCAAAAAACAAAAACCCAAAAAAATTTTACTGTATTGAAGCGAAAAAGAAGTGTAACTGAGCAAAAGTTAAGTGACGATAAAAAAAAAATTGCAAGCATGCCATTCTACACACGCAGTGGCAAAGAGAGAATGAGGCCTTCACCTTTGGCTATTAGTGGCAGATCCCAAAAAGTTACCCAGCCTACAATTGGTGCACAACTACTGTTACGCGTCAAAGCCGAGCTGCAAGATAACAGTGAGGCATTACAGGAGAATATTTGCTCTGATTCACAAATGACAACAATCCCTGTGGAGAGTCCATCCAACAGTGGGATGTCTAATCGTGACCATTCTGTTAGTCTACCCATAAAGAAGGGCCCTTTCAGCAGTTCTGCTGATGTGTGCCTGAACAGCCCGAGTGTAGCCGGTGATACACCAAGTGAGGATGACACTTTGTCTTTAGAAGAGGATGTGGGGGAGATTTGGGTATCCGACGATGAGGATGCGGTTGATTGTGTAAGTCCTGCAGCAGTGTGGCACCAGTGGGAGCAGTTCTGGCATGTGAGGTTCTGGCACCAATATGCACTTTCCAAACACAAGCAGGGATGACGCAGGGGGCAGACCACAACAGTTTGACATCTGGGCTGGTTTGAAGGATTTGTCAAAAAAATGTGTGACCTTGACCATAATTCCAACCAATCCTACTATTAACATGCAAAGGATGGTGGAGGGCCTATCAGGGATTAAACTGTATTTTTCATAATTTTCACTAATAATGTTTGGGTGTAATATACACCCAAAGACGAGTGCTCAATTGCTAAGAGTCATTGATGGAGAGGAAGACAAGCAGGCTTGTCTGTAGAATTTGCAGGCAAATTGTGCTGCGTTATATAGGTAACACCCAAAGAGAAGAGCTCCATTGCTCCATTGCTAATTGTAATTGCTGAAATAGAAATAATAGGGCTGACAGTCTTGGTCTAAATCTGCAGTTACATTTTATTGTACCATAGCTCATTGCGAAACTGGAGAGGTGGCAGGGTTTAGTGATAATCTTCCTCCAACAATACTAATTCATCCCAATATCCCAATATCATAGAAGTCTGTGTAGTATGATGTAATTGCTGATAATGGCCTTCCAAAGGGAATGACTAGTTGATTTTAGGGCAGAGCTGTCACGGTTTTTGGGCAATTCTTTTACAGCACAGCAAATATCAAAATGTTTAGCGGACTCATCTGCATCACCACTGGGTGTCTTGGGAAAGCAATTTCTTTTATTACAAGCAGTTGCCAGAGAAACTGAAGGAGAAGACGTCCCAACAAGATGTTGATAAGTCTGGGATCCTTGCAAAGAAAATTAAGTATTTCATCTACAATTAAAATATAGTTAGCACATTTACTTTGTTTTATTGCACACTATAATTTTATGTAGCACCTTTTCAAAATCTATTATTAAGGCAATCACTTGACTCAAGCTAACTGTGTCTGCACTTTCTTCACAGGTAACTACTTCGCTGGACTAAAGTATATTCCCCTCAAATGCTAGTCTTCTTGCAGCTGCTGTATTCTCCTACATGCTGTTGCAGAAACCACAAATTGACCCTAAATGTTTATGGACACAAACAGCATCTCCTGCATGTCATTTTTCAAAAGTTCTGTAACACCAAGTTGATAGTGTGTGCAAAACAGGAAATGTGATGGAATTCAGCCCCGCTGTAATGCTGGACCAATATTGGGGTCGTAATCAGAAATGACATATCCTCAGGAGACTCCAAGCAGGATTAGCCATCTTTCAATGACATCCCTTAGTTTTTGGAACAGTTTGTCAGCTGTATGCCTCTTAGTGAAGCTGCTGATACACAGAGTAGCCTACTTCTCAAAAATGTGATGCACCTGGGTACATGCTGCTGCTGTCCATGCTGGGGAAGGCGAAAGACCAACCCAGTGGGCTTTCACAGTCATATAATCTTTTGTTTGCCCAGTTCCGCTTGTACACATATCTGTGGTTAAGTGTACAGTGGGTAGAATACCATTTTGTCACCCAATAATGACATTTTTAGGAACTTTCCGGTACAGGAGAGAATAAGCTTTTCTAGTAAAATGGTATAGTGATGACATTTGCTAACAGGGACATAACACCTCAATTAAATGTCTTAAACCAACTGTATTAATAGTGGACATTGGACACAGATCTAACGCTAGCATAGTACCCAGGGCGTCTGTGATCCGCTTTGCGACTGGGTGACAGGTTTCATTCTTGCTTCCTCTTGCAGAGGATTGTTTACTTGCCAATTGTTGGGGGGGAAGATTGCAGGTGCTGGGATGTAGATGAGAGAAGGGAGGTAGATTATGCTGGAATGCTTGTTGTTAATTTTTTTTTAACCAAAGTTTCTGATTTTCCCAACAGTTTGCCAATAACTCGCTGAAAAATGACGAAACATGGATGAGGATCCCAGATGGTTAAGGTCCCTACCTCTACTGAGTGTGGCTTTCAAAATGTTACAAATGGATAGACAACTCTTGCCAGGATTCGTGTAAAAATAATTCCACACTTAAGAGGTGGATTTTTGGTCTTATGCCCAGGCATGACAATGGCCTTTTTGTTATCACTGGCAAGAACTGCAGCAATTTTTCTTTTCAAGTGTATGAAAATCATATTGTGACATAGGAGGTGTTCAAAATTGAATAAAAAATGACTGGAAATTAGTGTTACTGAGGTTAATAATAATGTAGCTACAAAATAATACCTAAATTATGTTATTTTAGCACCAATAAATGTAATTTTTATAACAAATTGCAAAACAAAACCAAACAAAACCAAAACCAAAACCAAAACACGCAATGGCGGTTTTGCAAAACCAAAACCAAAACCAAAACACGACGGTAATCCAGATCCAAAACCGAATCCAAAACCAAAACACGGGGGTCAGTGACCATCTCTAGTTTTATGTGCTGGCTGGAATTTAATAATATTTTTTTGCCCAGCGTTTAAAATAAAACAGTGTCTTCTTGACAATGGGCCTGATTTATTAAGGAAAGTAAGGCAAAACAATGAGTAGGTTTTCTCCTGGACAAAACCATGTTACAACGCAAGGGGTGCAAATTAGTTTATTATTTTGCACATAAGATAAATACTGGCTATTTTTTCATGTAGCACACCAATACTAGATAGCTTGTTTGTACCCTGAAATTTAAAGTTAATCTAGGACATGCTCTACCCCAATTATAAATATGTTCTCACATTTTAAATTTACCTCCCCCTCCAATGCAACATGGTTTTGCCAAGGTTCAAAGTTACTCAGTTTTTTTTGCTTTACTTTCCTTAATGAATCAGGGCCAGTGTGTTTCTCATGGCAATCAGTGATCTCTAGGATCAGGTCTGTTTAGCCTGCAGATACAATGTACATTTTTGTCATCTTAATTATTCGATCATCAATTTGTTAGGTACACCTGTCTTTTCCTATATCATTGTATACAGAATCAAATGTTGCAGACAATGCTATTTTTTAAGACTGATCTTATTCTCATTGAATAATGAAAGCTCAAGTGGGTTCCCTTTTTCCACTGTTTTACTTTATTTGGGACCTAAAAGTTAATATGGGGTGAATTTTATGTCATTAACAAACATTGGGTGACATGGATGTTCCATTTTTTTTAAAAAAAAAATTATGGGAGCCCTAAGAGTAACACATCTGAGAAACTAAAACCACAATTTTAAAATATTATACTCAATAAAACATGTTTGAAAAGGCACGCTGGTCAGAAGAATATAGCGTGTTCTATATATAAGGGATTATATTCCAAAACAATTGTAAAGATTATGTTGAACCCCTTTCTACCACCCCTTTTTTATCCGAGGTGGCAGGTCCTTAGACTGATATACATTTTTATATACATTTTAGTTCATTCAGTACAGCCCCATACACTGAGTCTGACTGTCAGTAGCAGCCTTGGGTTCCAATGAAGTTCCATTACTTAAGATTCCTGTACAGAGACCTTAAAGTGAGTGTTATGAAAACCTCAGTGGGATTGTAAGTACGCGAGCAGGGCCCTCTTACCTCTCTGTAAAGCGCTACGGAATTTGCTGGCGCTATAAAAATGAATGTTGATGATAATGAAAATGTTGACCTCCCACAGATCACAGTAAATCCAATGATGTCACAATAGTGACAGCATTGTCATCATCGTCATCAGCTATTTATATAGCGCCACTAATTCCGCAGAGCTGTGCAGATAACACACTCATATCAGTCCCTACCCAATTGGAGCTTACAGTCTAAATTCCCTAATGTACACACAGGCAGCGAGAGAGAGAGAGAGAGAGAGAGACTAAGGTCAATTTAACAGCAGCCAATTAACCTACTAGTATGTTTTTGTAGTATGGAAGGACCCTGGAGCACTTGGAAGAAACCCACACAAACACGGGGAGAACATACAAACTCCACGCAGATAAGGCCATGGTTGGGAATCGAACTCATGACCCCAGTGCTCATAGACCCAGTGCATGCTGGCACTTGTACATAAAGGCTTCTCTATGATTTTTATTACAATTTATATATAGCACAAGTATGTGACTGGTACATGCGTTATTGTATATCTTTTTTGCCTCTCTAATAATCTCACTTTGATTTTCCAGTTGCCTTGACAATTTTTGATAATTATATATATGATTATGATAGCTGTTCCTTTATTGTATTCTTTTTGTAAAAGGTTTGGACATCTTCAATAAAAAGTTGGGAAGAAAAAAATAAGAGACCTGAGCGAGACTCCCTTGGTTAAAACAAATGTAAGTAAATAAAATTAAAATTCATAAACTAAACAAATTAAGAAAATAAAATCACCTTTATCTTGTATATGCTATATCTCTATCATAAGTTACAAAATGTTACAAATATTTGGTATCCCTATACCCATTCGGGTAACTTTACAGTGTTCTATTAATATTATGGAAGAGTATTCGTTTTGCAAAATTTACCTGTTCTAACCATACGTGACTACTTTTTGGAGCTCCCCTCCGAATCATTTCATTGGATCATCTTGCAGCCTAGCCACGATAATGCAAATCACACCATCAAGGCCCAGCCTTCCTTACAAGAAAGAGAGACAGGGTCCAGGATGCTGTCCTACTCTCCCGGGAGCACTCCCCGAAATTCATGAGTCTCCCAAACATTCCAGGAGAGTACACAAGTATTTTCTAGCCTGTGTAATGCACTTAAACTGACACTTAGTTCACTGTGTTATGAAATAAGGCCCTATCTGTTAAAAAAAAATCCAGGATGAAATCTTGAGGTCTATGCATCAAGCTGATTTGGCACTTAAAAGATGCGGAAACAGCAGTTTCTGCATCATTTAAGTATGTCTGCCATGCATTACATTCCTAATGGAGAAAATATAGCAGAAATCTCCTCCGTTTAGCAAAATACTGTGTAGCATCGCAGTCCCCATAGATTAATATGGGGACTGTGATGTTGTGCAAGGGTGTCAGGATTCAAACCCAGGGCTTCTGCTTCCGTGAACTGCTGCTCTGCTGACTGAGTTATTCTGGCTGCTGGACAGTTCCTTGCCTTTATTTGGTGTTCTAGATCAGTTCCAGTGATCTCCTGATGTTCCATCATGCCTTAGCTCCACCCCTTGGCTTCCTATACAAGCCTGGCCAGTTCCTGTCTCCAGTGCCTGATTATTGTGCTCTGTACCTGTGATCTAGCTCCTGCTCCTGTTGCTGTTCCTGACTACCCGCATCTACTAAACATGTACCGACCTCGGTTTGCCCTCCACTACGCTTCTGCCTCAACCTTTGGACCTCTACGCCCCTCTCTGGGTACCGAACCGGCTTGTTTGACCTTTCTTCCATCTCATCTCCTGTTAGCCAGCCTTCCTCCCTGCCACAGGGCTCCTATCCAGTCTCCGGACCGCGGCAAAGGGTGTGGTAGGATTTTGTGAAGGTGGTAATGCTGACAGCAGTTACACCGACTGTAAAATTCTAATCGCTGTAATTCCAAAAAGCTGTCAATTCCGACTGGATGAAAAACAGACTGCAAAGTTTTCCGGCATTGCAACTTCCTGTCAGTGACATTCACGTCACTTTAAATCACCACATTTATGTTATTAAGGGGGCAATGCGAGCATCACCACCTTCGCAAATGTGACTACCATCTGCATTGTACAGACATGTAACGACATCTTAGGATGACATTACCTGTCTTTTCCTATGGGATTCTGCTGAAGCCTCTCTGGCTTTGCAGAATCCGTTACAGTGGAAGTGCACTTCCTTATATTACCGGCAGCACTAGGCTACCAGTAAATAGGAACATTAGATCGCAGGAGAGGGGTCACTTAGCAGGGGCTCCCAGAGTAGCCCTGGCATGATGCATTTGAGTGGTGCTTTTGCAATGCCTATTTAGTGGCACCGCAATATATTGATGTATAGACCCCCTATTATCAGTTAGGCAAACATAGAAAAAGCTTGGCGAATAGTATTATCTACCCTTGATGAAACATACAAAGTGCCCCCTCCCAGGGGAAGTAGTATCTTTTGGGCCCAAGTAACTAAAGAGAGCCCTATGTGAGTTTGGGGGACATAGTTTGTAGGGTGATATTGTAATAAATATTTGCAACTCTTTCCACAGGTGTTTACTCTGCAGGACATTCCCATAAGCAATGGTAGACATCTGCTTGTGGGTGATGACATCTAATATAAGAGGAGTAATTAGTAATGCGCATTAGGAAAAGTTTGTTGTGATGAGAGAGGCAGACGGTGTGGCTGATGGTAAATGTTTTACCGAGTTTTCACCTCTAGCTGTCTAATGATTTTATTCACTTATCTGCTTTGTAGATTTATAAGTAACAGGTTATATATTTATGATCTCCTAATGTGTTGTCACATTTGAAAGGTGCATATACTCTTTAGTTGTCATGTTTGTGAGGCCTCCCTCTATTCCTTGTTCCTCATGTGGCACAAAGATGGAAATAAGGTGAGCTTTCCCTTGCTGAAGCTTCAGGGAAAATCTCTATTCAATTTCCCTTTCATCCATTTTTAAATAAACATTTGGTAAATCAGAAAACCGTGTGTGGAACAAATTTCCGACATATTAGCAATAAACCGTTAGTCCACCTCAGCTTTGAGGTAATTTTTGTTACATATTTGTATGCCAGTAACATGTGGATAGATTTCCTAATAATGGGTCAATTACTAATTTGAATAACAGAGGAGTTTAATGATGTGATTTGCATGGCCACGCCTCCCGGACTCAGCTGTGAGATCAAACAGGATTACAAGTATGATTTTGAAGACTTGATTTTTGGGCATCATGGTGGTACATTGGTAACATGCTGGGGGGCTGGGGGAGCATCTGTCCCCTGGGCCTCTCCCATAGTGGACTACCTTGGACTGAGTCACTGGGCCACCTGCATTTTTTCCTTTACAATGCTCCTAATAGGCTACAGAGTCGAGTCTTGCCCCACAGGCTAAAATTTTCCAGCCCTCTCTGGTAACACGGCTGCCTCAGAGTTCTGTGATCGTGAGTTTTAGTCCAACCAATCATCATCATCATCATCATTAACATTTATTTATAGAGCGCCAGCAAATTCCGTAGCGCTTTACAATTGGGAACAAACATTGATAAGACAATACTGGGTAATACATACAGACAGAGAGGTAAGAGAACCCTGCTCACAAGCTTACAAACTATAGGACAATAGGAGTTAGAAACACAAGGGCATGTGCTACATCATATTGCACAATGGACCAGCTAGAACGCAAAGGTAAAAGTATTGTTGTCTTGTGTTAGCTGTGTAGAGGATGGTAATAGGGTAATCTAGGGAAATTAAGATGGTGGTTGAGGAATATCATAACCTTGTCTGAAGAGGTGGGTTTTCAGTGAACGCTTGAAGGTTTGAAGACTAGAGGAAAGTCTTATTTTGCGTGGGAGGGAATTCCACAAAGTGGGTGCAGCCCGGAAAAAATCCTGTAACCGAGAATGTGAGGATGTGATGAGAGTGGAGGAGAGACGTAGATCTTGTGCAGAATGGAGGTGTCGAGTAGGGAGATATTTCGAGACAAGTGAGGAAATGTATGTCGGTGCAATTTTGTTGATGGCCTTGTATGTTAGTAAAAGAATTTTATATTGGATTTGTTGATATACAGGCAGCCAATGTAGAGACTGACAGAGTGGCTCAGCAGAGGAATAACGGTTAGGAAAATCAATCTAGCCGCTCCGTGCAAAATAGATTGTAGGGGTTCAAGTCTGACTTTGGAGAGACCAGTAAGGAGGGAATTGCAATAGTCGATGCGGGAGATGATGAGTGCATGAATTAATGTTTTTGCTGTGTCTTGTGTCAGATATGTGCATATTCTGGAAATGTTCTTTAAGTGTATGTAACATGATTTAGATATAGAGTTGATGTGGGGAATAAACGACAGTTGTGAATCAAGGATTGCACCTAGGCAACGAGCTTGCGGGGTGGGATTTATGGTCATGTTATCAACAGAAATAGAAATGTCAGGCAGGAAGCTTCTGTTTTTGGGTGGGAATATTATTAATTCAGTTTTTGAAAGATTGAGTTTGAGTTGGCGAGAAGACATCCAAGATGAAATGGCAGAAAGACAGTCAGTAACGCGAGACAACACAGATGGTGAAAGATCAGGAGAGGATAAATAAATTTGTGTATCATCCGCATAGAGATGATACTGAAATCCAAAGGAGCTTATTAGTTTTCCAAGAGAAGTGGTGTAGATTGGGACAGAGACTGATGTGAACTATTCTCTATACCGGCGGTTCCCAAACTGTGCGCCGTGGCGCTGTCACTGGGGTGTCGCGGGCCAGCCATAAAAAAAAAAAGGAAACAAAAACTTACCAAACTGCGCGGCGCTGGGATCCAGCAGCCTCCTCTCACCCGCAGCTGTCACTGAATGACATCAGTGACAGCTGTGGGAGAGAGGAGGCTGCTGGGTCCTGGCGCCGCGCAATTTGGTAAGTTTCTGTTTTCTTTCTATTTTCTATGGCTGGTGCCTGGTGCTGGGCAGAGTGAGAGGGATTGTAGCAGAGGAGGGGGACAGAGAGCAGAGGAGGAGGACAGAGGAGGAGGAGGGGGACAGAGGGCAGAGGAGGGGGACAGATAGCAGAGGAGGGGGACAGAGAGCAGAGGAGGAGAACAGAGAGCAGAGGAGGAGGACAGAGAGCAGAGAAGGAGTACAGAGGAGGAGGGGGACAGCGTGACAGAGACGGGGGACAGCGTGACAGAGGAGGGGGACAGAGGGCAGAGGAGGGGGACAGAGGGCAGAGGAGGGTGACAGCGTGAGAGAGGGCAGAGGAGGGGGACAGAGGGCAGAGGAGGGGGACAGAGGGCAGAGGAGGGGGACAGCGTGACAGAGGATCTGAGGGGGCAACGTGAGAGGGGACAGTGTGCCTGGATGCAGAGGGGGCAGTTTGCCTGGATGCAGAGGGGCATTTTTGCAAACAACTAAATAAGTATTTCTGTTGTGACCTAAATACTTATTACAATTTTTTGACCCAAATACTTCTAAAACAGGACTGCTCAGTAATTATTTTGGAGGGGTGCCTTGAAAAAATTTGGAGACTCTAAGGGTGCCGCGAACTGCAATAGTTTGGGAACCACTGCTCTATACAGTAAAATTCTTTACATAATATGGTGGCATTATATAAATGATAATAATAAATGTGATATTGGTTTTCTGTCAGTTCTTGGGCTCTAAATCATTCTGTCCTCATTAAATGCATCCACTTTAAGGTTTGGTAATATAATTGCATTCAATAGGTAATATAAATAGAAGGTCGTATGAGGATTTAACAGTTTGCTATATTCCCCCCTTATTACCTGTGCATCCCAAATGTTTTATTGTTGGATATGACATTCTTTCTGCTCTCTGTCTTTCTGATACAACAGATAATGTTACTAGTATAATGTCAGCAGTTTAATGTGGAATGCAGCACCCTATTGGATGGCTACTGTTCAGTAACAAGGAACACGGGAACTGTAAATATGAATGTCATTTTGAATGTAATTTTTGAAATATATGTAGGATCATTCCTCATGCCCGTGCATCACAAGACAGATGCAATGGACAATTCCTGTATATTTCTACAGATACATTTTAGTATAAGAAACCATTTTGTGGGCAGAACCAAATTTTGGCCTATCAATTCAGTAAGAACTAGTTACATTGCTGCTCCAGTTCCCAGGGCATAGGCTAACTGAGGGGGGAGGGGGGGGGGGGTCCTGGTGCCTGGAAACCCCCCTCCAAGCCTGAAGCACTGTATAATTGAGGTGCCTGGACCCTGCCCCTGCTTCACACTGCTCTGCTCGAAAAAAGAGAGATCTGTGTGCACCTAACAGTAGTGCATGCAGCATTGCCCATGTATATTATGGGGGTAGGAGGAGTTGGAGAGCAGCCATGCACTCTCCAAAAATTATAGCCACGCCCCCATGCATGCTGGTCACACCCACTGACGACGTGGTGTGGAAACACCCCTCTACAAATCCTGCATTTGCCCCTGACTACTAACTCTTGTGAGTAGAAAATTAGCTGATCGGAGAACAACACAAGACTGCTCTTACTAACTGAGAGACTGGGAATCACAGAAATGGCATGACACAGAAATGGCATGACGCGCAAAGAAGAAACCTGGTTAAATAATGTACTATACTTGCTGCTTACATTTATGTTCAGGTCACTGATCCTTATTCCTTATGGAAGCAATTACTATATCTTGCTTCTGCACTTTGAACTATGCCTTCACTGTGTCTGATTAAATCTTACAGCTGTAAATAGTTTTGCTTTATGTTTATTGTAGGCCAAAGATCCCATATTATCATAAGAGTTGGAATAGAACTGATATTGTCTTCCGTGTTGGGCTCAGATCTTTGTTGAGCCGGAAAATACTTCAAATTGAAAAAAAAAAATATATGAAGGAGTCTTTATATGGGGTATTTGGAGGAAAGAGTTTCAGATGCCTGTTAAGAATTTGTTAAGTTACATTGTCATATAGCTCATTGAAGTGAATGAAAGAGATGTTTTGGAACATTCTATTAAATATGCGTCAGTAAGCCTCATTATATTGGATTTATGCAAAACAGAAAACATAGGGATGTTGTCAAGTATGCACGTGCCCATTGTTTATTTGAAATGTTTTATTTTACATTGCACACATTAAATATAATATAGAATATTCTGAAGTTTTATATTACAGTGCTGTAAAATCATACTTGCCTACTTTTTAAATCTGTACGCCGGGAGATCAGAGTACAGATCATGTGACAGAGGGTAGGAGGGAGCGTCATTATATCACTATAGCCCCGCCCCTACCATAAAGTACAGAAATTCAAGGTATTGAATAGCGGGGGCAGGGCTTAAAGACGAGATTAAGCCCTGCCCCCGTTGTTCAATGCCATGAGTTTCAGCATTTTACAGAGTCCAGGAGGCTTGCCTACTCTTCCGGGAGTCCAGGAGGACTCCCTGAAATTCAGGAGCCTCCCAGAAATTCCGGGAGAGTAGGCAAGTAGGTTTAAAATCACATCTATAATGTTTTTCTTGTATCAAACATGCAGTAGGGGGTCCACATAGGCTTGGAGCACACCAGAAGAGCCTCTGGTAGCGTTAACTCCTTCTTAGAAGAGATCTGCTATATAGATACAATTCTATCAGAAGCAAAAACCTGAACTTATCTATTGTTGTATCCACGGGCAACAAAACAAAACAAATCTGAGGGGATAAACAAAATTATATTCAGGTGAGCCAGCAACCCTAATATAGAAGTTGACTTCTATAACAGAACTGCTAATAACATTCACCAAAACATGTGTACAAGTTTCAACACTTCACCAGAACTGAAGATGTTTCAGATAAACTTGCAGTCATAGAGGGAGAGGATTTCCAACACACGGGAGACTTTCTGTCAATGCTCCCCTTGAAGGACACTGCAAGCATCCATTTCAAAGGGCAATGGCCTGAACTCAGGTACACAGCAAATACATATAGAGGGCCTGATTCATTATGGAAAGTAAAGCAAAAAAAATGAATATATACCTTGGCAAAACCATGTTGCATTGGAAGGGGATGTAGCTTTAAAATGTGGGGACATATTTATAGTTGGGGTAGGGCATGTTATTATTATTATTATTATTATTATTATTATTATTATCATCATTTATTTGTTATGCGCCACAAGGTATCCGCAGCGCCGTACATAGTACAAACAGTAAATCATACAGGGTTAAACAGTACAGAACAATAAACACAAAGTACCAATGCCTCAGTAACTCCGGGACAGACAAATGGAGTAAGAACGGAGCAGAAGAACAGGTATGGAGACACGAGAGAAGAAGTGCCCTGCTCAAACGAGCTTACATCCTAAGGGAGGGTGGATGAAACAGACACAAGAGGGAGCGGTGATACCAGGGGAGAGAGGGAAGAGCGAGCAGAGTAGATGAGGGGTTATGTGGATGGTTGGTAGGCTTTAAGGAACAGGTGAGTTTTAAGTGCTCGTTTGAAGGAGCACAGATTGGGAGCGAGACAGATGGAGCGAGGGAGGTCATTCCAGTGTAGGGGGGCAGCTCGGGAGAAGTCTTGGATTCTGGAGTGGGAAGTGGTAATGAGAGTGGAAGAGAGGCGACGGTCAGTAACAGCGCAGAGATCGGGCAGGAGTGTGAATGGTGAGGAGGTCAGAGATGTAGGGGGCAGTAGACTGGGAGAGAGCTTTGTAGGTGGTGGTAAGGAGTTTGAAGAGGATTCTGTAGGGAATGGGGAGCCAGTGTAGGGCAAGGCAGAGAGGGAAACAGAGGAGGAGCGGCGTGAGAGAAAGATGAGTCGAGCAGCCACATTGAGTACAGAGCAGAGGGGGGCGAGATGAGAGAGGGGGAGGCCAGTGAGAAGGTTGCAGTAGTAGAGGCGGGAGATGATGAGTGCATGGATGATGGTTTTGGTGGCGTCTTGTGAAAGCAAGGGTCGGATGCGGGCTATGTTGCGCAGTTGGATTCTACAGGCTTGGGCAAAGGATTGGACATGAGGGGCAAAAGAGAGAGAGGAGTCAAGGGTGACACACAGGCAACGGAGCTGGGTAACAGAGGAGATGGTAGTGTTATTAACAACAATATAGAGGTTGTGGTGGGAGGGGAGTCTGGGGGAAGGAAAGACAATGAATTCAGTTTTAGAGATGTTAATTTTGAGAAAGCGGGAGGACATCCAGGAGGAGATGGCAGAGAGTCAGTCAGATACACGAGAGATAAGGGAGGGAGAGAAATCAGGAGAAGAGATGTAGAGTTGAATATCGTCAGCATACAGGTGATACTGAAGACCAAAGGAGGAGATAAGCACACCGAGGGAGGAAGTGTAGAGCGAAAAGAGTAAAGGGCCGAGGACAGAGCCCTGGGAAACACCTACTGGGAGTGGGGAGGGGGTGGAGGAAGAGCCAGACGTGGAGACAGAGAAGGTGCGGTTAGCAAGGTAGGAGCAGAACCAGGCGTGGACGGAACCGGAGAGGCCGAAGAGTTTGCAGAAGGAGGGGGTGGTCCACAGTGTCAAAGGCCGCGGAGAGGACAAGGAGGATGAGTAAGGAGAAGTGACCCTTAGATTTGGCTGAAAGGAGGTCGTTGGTAACTTTGGCCAGGGCAGTTTCAGTGGAGTGGAGGGAACAGTATCCAGATTGGAGAAGGTCAAGGAGGGAATTATCTGTGAGATATATGGTGAGGCGACAGCAGACTATCCGCTCAAGAAGTTTGGAGGTGTAGGGGAGAAGTGAGATGGGGCGGTAGTTGGCGACAGAGGTGGGGTCAAGATTGTTTTTTTTGAGGATCGGAGAGATAAGAGCGTTTTTAAATGAGGAGGGTACTACACCGGAGAGTGATAGGTTAAAAAGGTGTGCCAGGTAGGAGCAGGTAATGGGAGAGAGAGAGCGAAGGAGGTTAGAGAGGATGGGATCGAGAGGACAGGTGAAGGGTGGAGAGGAAAGAATAAGCGAGCGAACTTCTTCGCCTGATGTGGGGCAGAAGGAGCACCAGAGTTGATTGTTGGATGGGGGTGGAGCGATGTGGACAGCTGGTGAGGGTTTTGAAGTGGAGATGTTACGTCTGATGGCTTCGATTTTGGAAGAGAAAAAAGTTGCAAAGTCAGCAGCAGAGAGGGACAGAGGGACCGGAGGGACCGGAGGGGGAGGGGGAGAAAGGAGGGAGTTGAAGGTTGCAAAAAGGCGGCAGGGATTAGAGGACTGAGAGGAGATGAGGGACTTAAAGAAGGTTTGTTTGGCAAGGGAGAAGGCAGAGCAGAATGAGGAGAGAATAAATTTAAAGTGGAGGAAGTCGGCCAGGGAGCGAGATTTCCTCCAGAGGTGTTCCGCAGTGCAAGAGCATTTTTGGAGGAAGCGGGTTAGTTTGGCGTGCCAAGGTTGGGGAATGAGGCGGCGTCTGCGAATAGGAGAGGCAGGGGCGACAGCATCCAGGGCAGTAGTTAGGGAGTGGTTGTAGAGACAGGACGCCTGGTCAGGGCAGGCCAGGAAGGGAATGGGAGAAAGAAGAGAATCAAGGAGAAAGAGATGGGGTCAATCGCTTCAAGGTTGTGTCTAGTGAGGGTAGCTTTTGGCGGGGGAGGAGCAGGGGAGGAGGACAGAGTGAAAGAGAGCAGATGATGGTCAGAGAGTGGGAAGGGAAAGTTGGAGAAATCAGAGAGATCGCAGAGATGAGAGAAGACAAGGTCAAGTGAGTAACCGAGACGGTGGGTGGGGGTGGAGGTCCAGTGGGAGAGGCCTAAGGAGGAGGTGAGGGAGAGAAGCTTGATGGTGGCAGGGTCGGAGCAGTTATCGATGGGGATGTTGAAGTCGCCAAGTATGATGGAGGGAAGGTCAGAGGAAAGGTAGTGGGGGAGCCAGACAGCGAAGTTATCAAGGAAAAGGGAGCTAGGGCCAGGGGGACGATAGATGACGGAGACTCGGAGGTGGATGGGAGAGAAGAGACGGATGGAGTGAACTTCAAAGGAGGAGAAAGAGAGGGAAGGTAGGGTGGGGATGACCCGAAAAGTACAGCAGGGGGACAAGAGGAGGCCCACTCCACCACCTGGACGTTTATCTGGTCTGGTGGAGTGGGTGAAGGAGAGGCCACCGTAGGAGAGAGCGGCGGGTGAGGTGGTATTAGAAGGAGTGAGCCAGGTTTCAGTGACAGCAAGAAGGTTAAGATAGTTGGAGATGAAGAGGTCGTGGATGGAGGTAAGTTTGTTACGGATAGATCTTGAGTTCCAGAGGGCGCAGGAGAAAGGGAGGGAAGGATGAGGAGAGATGTAGATAAAATTGTTAGGGTTAATGGAGCGAGTGGTGGAGCTAGAGTTGGACCAGTGAAGGGGGCTGGGGGAAAGGTTGATGGGGCAAGGGGGAGAGATGGGACTGGTGAGGGAGGCGCGGGGAGAGGATGGGTTTAGGAAAGGAGCAGGGCGGCATAGCGCGAGACGGGGACAGGAGTGAGAGAGACACAGCGGCAGAGGCAGGAGGAGAAAAATGGAGTTTAATTAGATAAGGATTGACGGAGCAGAGAAGGACAGTAAATGGGTCTATGTAGGATTGAGGAACGGAGTGAAAACAGAAGGGCAGAGGCAAAACAATATGAACAATGCAAGGTGGGGAGGAGCAGGGGCTAAGCACTGTAGACAATGAAGAGTAGAGGAGAATAAAATAACAATCCAAACAATGAAAACAATGTGTGGTGGGGAACAATAAAATAAAGGTGGGATAAATAAATGTGATTCTATAAAATAAATAAATAAATAAGTAAATAAATTCAAAAATCGGTTGTAAGTTGAGATGAAAACACAAAAAGCTGTGATGGGGCTACGGAGAGCCCTTACCAGGAGAGGTGGGAGAACTCAGGAACGGAGGAGTCCAAGAGGATTTAGGTAGTCACTGAGGCCAGGGCCTTCTTAACAACATTATGGGCCCCCGGGCAAAGCAGTGCACCAGGGCCCCTACATATATATATATATATATATATATATATATATATATACATATATATATATATATATATAGATATATATATATATATATATATAGATATAGATGTATAGAGATACAAATATAGATATAGGTATATAGAGATAGAGATAGAGATAGAAGATAGATAGATAGATAGATAGATGTACTTGCTCAGTGACCCTTGAAGGTTATTTTTGCAGGTTTTTTCTTTTGCAGGATTATTTATTCTAATTAAGAGCCCTGCCTATGGGGCCCGCTTGCCCGTGGGGCCCCCGGGCACCTGCCCATCGTGCCCAATGGAAAAGATGGCCCCGACTGAGGCCGAAGTAGGTGGTCACCGGAGCCGGAGTAGAATAAGGGGTCTGGCGATCCGGAGGTAGGTGCAGGAGCTGGAATGGTCCGAGGGGTCAAGCGCTCCGGGGGGATCAGAGTTCCAGAGGGTCAAGCAAAACAGTTCAGTTCAGGGTTCAGACCCGGCGAGAGCAGGTGGTCCTAATGGGTCCGGAGTCCAGGTGAGTTCGGTGGGACAAGGTGGAGGGACCAGGGGGTCAGGAGTCAAGGTGAGTCCAGTATGATAAGGCAGCGGCAAAAGAAGTGGCAGGGGAAAGAGTGGGCCTGTGTGGACCAAGGAAACTGGTGCAGGGGGCACAAGGAAGAGGGTGTTAAATGTACATGAGCCCTGTAGCTTTCTTAGCCCATAGGTCTGTGCTGTTATGCTACAAACATATTCCAGGGCAGAGGGCACATGAGGCAGACCAGTATGGAGGTTAGACACTGGGGACCCTGAGGCAGCCTAAGATGGAGGCAGTGCGGTGGGGCCTCGGAGACCACGAGGGAGCGGACACAGGGGCAGCACGTGGAGAGTCAGCAGGCCGGACGGGACACCATGGGTTAAGTACAAAAGCCACAGTAAGCAGGGGGAGCAGGCAGATATTGCGGCCTGTGGTGTGGTGTGGTGGCGGAAGGGGATGCCTAGGAAGGAGCAGCAGGCTCACCGTCGGTCGGAGTGGCGGTAGACCACGGGAGACCACGGGAGACCCTCAGTCGGAGCGGCGGGAGACCACAGGAGACAGCGGGAGGCCACAGCAGTCGGAGCGGCAGGAGACCACAGGAGACAGCGGGAGGCCACAGCAGTCGGAGCGGCAGGAGACCACAGCAGACGGAGCAGCAGGAGTCATGGAGAGGATCAGCTGGAGGAGAACAGCAGCGTCGGTCTGGAGGAGCAGGAGCAGAGCAGCCACAGGAACCAGAGGAGCAGCAGCGGAAGACTGGAGATGACACAGCAGCCTAGATCCAGCAGTTTTCAGAGGATAATTGTATTTTTAAGTATCTCATTCATTTAGCAATAGGGGATTGCAGAGGTTATTGGAGATATCTGCTGTGGCCCCACTGTTTTCGTTTTCAATAGCAGTCCCCATCGGTTTCTATGGGGGCGGCTATTTTACAAGTTCTGAGAAACAAACATTTTCGGAACTTGTGCCTGATGACCAACACCATCTGAAGCTGGCGTTAGCCATTGAAGCCTATAGGGAGATTCCTCACTGTCTCTTACCGGCTCTCTCCTCTGGGCAGTATCGCAAAGGTGGTCACTTTGGGAGAGTGACCACAGAGGACATAGGAGAGAGATCTTCACAGGAAAGCAGTTTTTCGTGACTGCTGTTCCAAAAGAACAATTTTCATAAATAGTCACAATCTTTCATTCCTTATCTTTGCGATAAGGAAAGAAAATGATCGTGTTTAAAAGATGGTGCTTGTTAAATATACCCCATAGAAACATTGAGTTTGAAAGCAGAAAATAACCTAGATACACCTAGACTTGCATGGGTCTTAATTTTTCTTTAAGTCACATCGATAGCAATATGTTTGTCCCACACTTTCTTGAATTCTTTTACTGTATTAGACCCCTCCTTAACTGCTGGTAGACTGTACCATGTATCTATTCCTCTGACAGAATTTTTCCCTCCAATTTCAAAGTACATCCCTTGCTCTAAAAATCCTACCATTTTTTAAAATACTGCCTTCCTGAATTCTATTAATATTTTGTTTAAATTTGAATGTTTCCATCAAATCTCCTCCATCCATTATCTCATCTAATCATTACGTGTTCAGCTCTTGAAGTCTTTCCTAATCATTTTAGTTATTCAGTCTATGCGCCATTTTATGAACACTTTGATTTTTTTTCTACATTTAACTTTTTTAAGATAGAGCTTAAAGGGGAGGTCTTATCAGTGATCTATAAAGTGTTACTGTGATGATTATGTAATATATATAATGACTGATTGTTATTTTCTGTTGAATTCATGTATGACCATGTATACTGTATGTAACTTTGTAATGTAATCTCAACGTGTGCTTTGCTAACTGACATGAGTTTAAACCTATGCAAGTGTCCATAATCTGTTGAAATTAGCCAGACCAGGGAGAGATAGGTATCTCTGAGGAGTTTGAAGCACTAAAGTTGTAAACCATCTAGCCAAGCAGAAGGAGCAGAGGTGAGAACTCAAGGCCCTGTGAACATTCCGATCTCAGGACATCCCTAGCTCACTTCAAAAACCCTGTGACATTTGGGAGATCAATCTGTCTCTATTGACAGTTAAACTCCAAAGGTGGGGGGGGGGGTGATAGCTATGTGGCAAAAAGGTTTAGAATCTTCTGTCTTAGACAATAACGTGTGAATTTTCATGAGGGGTCTATCAAGACTGAAATGTCACATTTTCCTCAATTGTGTTCCCTCACACATCAAGCCTTAACTAGTAAGTAGTGACTCTGATTTTATTTCCTGTTTTATTTTCTGAAACTTATTTGTGCAAATTTATTGTATGTCTTGTTATTAAATTTATTAACCATTTTTCAGATTAAATAAATTGAATCTAGTATGTTCTTCGTGATTCTTTGTGAACTTATGAAGCCCAGTGAGGCTCATGCTACATATGTATGTGATTTTAGTGTGAAACATTAATAAGTGGTTCTGCTGAACATAAGGACACCATAAGAAATCCTTTGCGGTGGCAGAAAAGGTGTATTCATTGCTAAGTGACTAAGGTGACACCAGTCACGGGCAGCTGTTCAGATTGCTGTATCTGCGACAGGCTGGGCGTTCGTGACAGGCACTATAACCTCCATTTTCCTATACAACAGTGGGCATAAAAGTGGCTTTTTCCACTGCTTGACTTTACTGCTTGTTCACCTTCATATCATGTGAAATTATAACTCCAATGTCCATTTGCTCTGTAGACATTGCATCACCATCCACTCTAGATCTTTTGGATTTTTTGTGCGCTACAATCAGTATTTTACATTTTGATGCAGTGCTCGATGTGGGTGGTATACGCTGGTATGCCGTACCGCCACTTCTCCTACTGCTTTGATTGTAAACCTATCAAATTCCATTCACTTATATCTTCCATGCCACCACTTCTAAATTTCCACTTCAACCCCTTTTTTGATGTAACATCCCACACTTTAGTCCATTCCTCTTTTTGTTAAAAGTATTATAATTTTATCTACCTCCTTCTGGAGTATCAACCCTGTTACAAGTCTTTGTATTATCTGCAGATAACCCTTCCTTCCGTTGTAGACCACAGTAATGTTACTGATGAGTACATGAAACAAAACATAACCTAGGAATGATCCCTGCTCTGGTTACCATCTCTTACTCTGAGCTTCAAGCCTTGACTATGAGGTTACCAGAGGTCCCTGTTTCCTGGGATTAGTGCCAGAAAAAGTCCCTGTGATTATCATTTCCTGTCTAAGGTGCACTAGGGACTGTGCACCTTTCCCACTTATATGAGTTATATGGATCCATCCAATCCATGCACTGGTCACTGACTATTGACAACATAGGTGATGGCTAATGTGGCCAATATTGTCAGGATCATCTATTATTATGAGAGCTTAGTCCTTGTGGTGTCTCTTGCCAGCAACTACATGTTATTGTTTTTCAGGGGCTTCAGAGCTATGCACTGCCATGTATGATCTCAGAAAGTGAATACAAGGCAGAAGCAGCAGGAGGATTTTAATTTGGATACAAGGTAAAGGTGGATTTGTGTGCAATATGTGGAAAAGTGCAATAAATGACTAGCAATTTGGAGGGACCTCAAGGCAATATATATAGCCAGCAATTTTGGGACAACCCTAGTGCTATATATGACTAGTAATTTAGGGAGGGTCTCGTGAAATATATGGTTGACAACGGAGGAGCATGATATCTGATGTAATCATCAGAGCTATAACTTCAAATTTTAGCGCCCGGGGCGAGCAACAGAACTGCCGTTCCCATAGCCCTCAATTTTAAACAAATGTACCTAAAATATTAATATACTGTGCCCCCCTTCAGTGTTGCACCCTGGACGGTCGCCCCTACCGCAGACTTCTGGTTACGGCCTGGCTAATCATACCTCTCTGAAATATATAGGGTCACATTTATCAATCATCGGCAAAAATGAAAAATAGTTATCAATCCTTATCGCATGGATAAGGATTGAACTATTTCTCAAATTTATTAAAAACGGATCACAGAAACAGCAGTTCCGATAAACTGCTGTTTCTGTGATAAAAAAAAATCACACTTACCCCGCCTCTTCGGAACGCGATGCCCTCGGATCTCCTCCAGGTCTTCTTCACTTGTCTTCTTACAGCAATTGCGCATGTACAGTTCGAAAAACTGCACATGCGCAAAAAAACATCCCCACTCTGTCTCTGCAACTATAGTTGCAGAGAGAGCGGTGAGTGACAGGGAGGGATCATGTGATCCCTCCCCACATGCGCTGTCCAGCTCTGCTCTTCGGAGAGCTGGACAGAGCTGACAGCACTGAAATCTGACAAGTTTGATAATGTACACCAGCTTCAGCTTATCAAGACAAGTTATCGAAAAAAACTTTTTTTTGGAACTTGTTAGATTGCAGCCAGGAGCAGTCACCATACTGTTGAATGGTGACTGCTCCCAAAAACGAAGAGGAGTGCAAAGCAGCAGATATCCACGATATCTGCTACGATGCACCTTTCATAAATATGCGGAAGACACAGAGGGACCTTAATTTCAAGGTAAGTGCACTATCGTGCTTTCTTAAATATGCCCCTTAGTTTGCAACTGGGGTTTACCTTAGTGCTGTGTATTGCTAGTAATTGGGGTTTATCTCTGAACAATATATGCGGCTGGCAATTTGGGTTTTCTCTGCAATGTATAGCTGGCATTGAGAGGATGCCATCAACACAGAATAAAGCTATAATAGTATACCATTTTTGCAAAAGCATATATGCTTAATATTCACTTTTATGCTACAATAAATACATTTAATTTTCCACACCATGCATCATTGCACTGTGCACTGCAAATATTGTTTGCTTTAATAGTATGGCAGATGTTTATGCAGTTCTTTCAGCTGGCATTGTGCACTTCACACATTATTTCATTTATTTTATGTTTTACTGTACCTCTACAGTGGATGTGTCTTTAAAAATATGGTGTGGCCAAAATCTAATTTTGTGTATTTATGTTTATAATTTTGCTAACCTTACAGCATATATTTCTTATTATGTACATGTGGACAGTTGCATAGTATCACTATTTTATTTCCGGATGCATTCTCAGTGTCTCCTATCCTGCATGCAGGGTAACTTAATTTTTTAAACAGCCATAAAAAATTAAATTAACACCACCCATCCCTAGACACCACCTCTACTGCTGCACATGGCTTTACCAGTCCCTGTGCGTCAATATAAGCCTAACCACAATGCCTCAAAAAGATTGGGCAACTCTGATAGAGAATAATAATAGTAATAATATTAAATTAAATTAATAATAATAATAATAATAATAATAATAATAAATTAATAATAAAAATTAATAATAGTAAATTAAATGAAGGCTCTAGAATACTGAATAAGATTTGCTACTTTTTCTATTAATAGGGACTTTGGCAGGCACATTAACAATGACATTTCTTTATCATGTGAAAATAAAGAATATCTGACGGCAAATACTGGACTGCAGATTGACACATTTGTCTTTAAAAACAAAACACAAAAAGTGACTGTGTTGGTAAAAAAAATGACATTGTATTGTATCTTGTTACTAATGGTTTATTAAGCAGTGTCGTAATGTTTTAAATGCTATTTGCAAGGAGACCGCAGATCGCAGTTTGTAAAAGTAGCTTTATACACCCAACTGTAACTATAATACTATGCACACACCTCTGTGATTTCCCTGTCAGGGGCGGATCCTCTCACATCGGTAACTGAGAGTTTCCTGAAGGGACTCTGTAGTATCATAGCTCGGAGCTAGAATTGCATGAAGTGAGGGGTGCAACCTCAAACCATAGGAACACTTACTAATGTGCACCGTGACACGATCATTAACGACCATACCAAAGGCGAGATCACAGGACAAGGACGGATACATCAGGAACTACTCCCCACATACTGCGTCAGGATTCTGAATCCAGGACTATCACCCCAAGAGCAAGAAACGGAACCTCCACTTCCAGCAGTTCTACAGAACATCTACATTTCTTTACTTATTAGGTGAGTACACAAGGATTGCTTATTTACAATGTCTAGCTAGCTATATCATTTCTATCTATCTCTGTATTTATATATTTGTTCTATAAGAGCACTTTGATATCATGTGTCATTTTTATTTCAAAACATTTTAGTGTTTTGTTTTTAATAGGCATAATAAACAAGCTGAATATTGGAACTCAGGCCTTAAACCCTATAACTGTAATGAAAATAGATTCTCACCTACTAGTATATGTGGTAGATTTTTGATATCTAAAGCAAGGAACACATGTGATTCTGTGGCCTGTATTGTACCACACTGTAGGTTCATTGCACAAATACAGTAATTCAGTTTTCAAACCACACATATGTATCTCTAAGGGTCACATGGTTTGGTTGCCAGGTGTATGCACACACATGGGGACTATAGTAATATCCAACTGGATTTTAATTGTCAGCAGCAAAAATACAATGTCAGACCAATTTGATCAAAGCAATCACATTGGCTGACCAAATCTCTGCATGTATGACCTTAATAAGCTGCACTCCCAGATAGATGTGGGATTTATTTCTGGTCATCAATTTTGAAAGCTATAAAGGGAAGTGGTGGTGAGCATGAGGACCAATCAGGAGCTGCAATTATCATGATATCAAGGATATTGCTGTATCTGATTTTTCTGGTTCTCCCGCTCAGCCCCCTCTTCAGCGTTCCGCATACTCTGTTTTAGTCTTGGGCTATGAGGAGAACCACAGAGCCCAGAGAAAAATGGCTGCATGAAGCAGTTTCCAGGACCTCAATGTATGGCGCCCTGGGTAGATGGATTTTCATGCTACCTGGAAGTGATGTTTACCCTATTATTCTCATACAGCTTGTTAAAGTGTAAGAGTATTATATGCCTGAAGAGCCTTCAATTTAATGTCTTAAACTTGTCATTTATGGAAAATCTCAGATGTCAGATTAACTGATTAACTAGTTAACTAGTTCTGAAGATATAATTCAGTGGGCAACACAGATGTAACTCCTAAAATATGGTAGCATAGGTTATTTAGGTATTTATGCAATTCTAAATTTTAATTGTGTGTCCTCCAGGTAATTTTTTCCAATGTTGTATTATTGTCTTGGCCCTGCATTTGTTTACTTACATATTGTTGATTAATTGCTAATAATGTGTAAATTTACAGTTACCCTAAATTTAATCTAGTGGTGGACAATGAAAACAAATGCCTGGTGGCTAATCTCACAGTGCAATGCTTTCAGATGTGGCTAATGGCAAGGGTTAAGTGACATAATTGGGGGTAGAGTTATGGCATTATTGGGGGTGTAGTCAGGTTTGGAAAAGTCTGAAAATTAGATAAAGAGAATACAAAGAAATTTCTGACACAGTTTCCTAAGTAATTTATAGATTGAAAAGGGATACAATAATTTTAGCATATAGAGTAGAGACTGTTAAGCACATAAAATGTTTGATTAGTATCACTTTAATGGTTTTCTCATTTCTAACTGTAAATTATTTTTTCCATGAGGAAATATTAAGACCATATGTGCACTAAATTGTGCAGAAATAATATGCCTTATCTGAATAATTAAACTCCTATTTCCTAGTGTTTTTTTTGTTCTAACAAATACAAAAGAAGGTCCTGCGCTGAGCTGATTATAGAGTTGTAGACTAATGAAAGCAACTGTATAAAAAAAAGGGTTAATGCCAAACCATCAAATGGAAACATAAACAAAAAGAAACTAACAGCACTGGTTTTCAATGAATACATTAAAGCTAATAGCTCACTATGGCAGATTAGAACAATACAAACTGGGAATGGTAAATCCAATTATTTAATAAAAATGTAATATAGATCACATGAATATATAAATCACTTGAGTGGCTGAAATACAAACAATACAAAGAAAGACCGGTCACATATATATAAAAAAAATAAATGAACAATAATCCCATAATTAATTTATTCCGGAAAAAAGGAAGAATCCAATGAGGGAAATACTGTCTCTTAACGCTGTGAAATACTCTACGTAGATGGATATAATAACACTGAAGGAAATTGTTAATTGATCACTAATAAATGTAAGTACAGTGGACGGTATCATTTACAATGAAAATGCACCATCCAAAGCAGATCTCAAATGTTAAATGTAATGTTGTAGAATCACGGCTTAATGATCTTTGCTGAATGAAGATGCAACCGCCGACACTGGCAGGTAATTCGCAGCCTTTGGAGTTGATCTTAATGGTCACATGCCGTTCATTTTGAAGGATGATATGAAAATAGTTCTTACCATAATTCAATAGATAATTCCAATGGTGTAAGTAGTAACATGCACAATCTAACTGGGTTAGGGCTGGTCTGACTGAGCACTGTACCCGTTGTTGAGAGTGACTGTCAGCAAGGGCTCAATAGTACTCGCCCCCACAAATCTTCAAAGGAAGTGTATACAATCAAAAGCTGATGTGTACTTGCTTGGAAGTAAATAGCAAATAGTAAAGAATCCAATAGCCTGAATAGCGCTGCTACAAAAACCAAATCGGATCTCATAGAAAGGTTGAAATAATCATCCAGCAGCAGATAATGATATCCTTGTACTCCTCACTGTCTGACACGTTTCATTCAGCTCTGCCAAACTTTCTCAAAGACAACTTCTTGTCTTTGACCACTTTCCACACTAATGAATATCTGCAGCTTGATGTGGCAGAAATTTAATTTCTGTATGTTTAAGATAAATATAGAGATGCTCAGGCTCGGTTCCCCGAGAACCGAACCCACCCGAACTTAGCAGATCTGAGTACCTAGCCGAGCCGGCTCGGTACTTTCGCGCGCCCTCGGAATTGGAAACAAGGCAAAACATCATTGATACATTGTTGGATCTCGTGAGTTTTGGATTCTATATGTACCGCCCTCCACGGCGATCCAGTGCCATTTCACAGAAGGGGTTGCTAGTCTCTAGTGCAGTTGGGCAACGTCATAGCTAGAAAAGAAAGAGGAGGGGTAGCAGTGTTTTTCAAAGTCTCCAGTGACATTCAACTGAGTTATAGCTCACACAGAAACAGGAGAGCTCCATTGCTAATTGTCATTGCTGAAATAGAAATAATAGGGCTGGCAGTCTTGTTGTAAATCTGCAGTCACATTGTACTGTGTTATCTAGCTAACACAAAAACAGGACAGCTCCATTGCTAATTGTCACTGCTGAAATAGAAATAATAGGGCTGGCAGTCTTGTTCTAAATCTGCAGTCACATTGTACTGTGTTATCTAGCTAACACAAAAACAGGACAGCTCCATTGCTAATTGTCATTGCTGAAATAGAAATAATAGGGCTGGCAGTCTTGTTCTAAATCTGCAGTCACATTGTAATGTGTGATCAAAATGGATTCATAGCAGTATACAGAAGACTAGGAGCATCAAGTAGCTGCTGGCACCAGTCATGATGATAGGAATCCCTCTATGTCATCTTCTAAAGCCTATGTTAAAGTGCATAGTGTTTTTAAGTCAGGGAAGCAAAAATATAAAAAAACAGTTATCTGTTATCTGCAGAAAAAAATAAATTGCCAACATGCCATTCTGCACACGCAGTGACAAGGAAAGAATGAGGCCTTCGCCTTTCTCTATGAGTGCTTGTTCTGCAACAGTCACTGAGGCATCTTCTTATAAGGTCAGTTATGACCAAGCAAGACCATCTCATTCTGACTCCAAAATTGGTGTCCAAATACTTTTACGTTTAAAAGCTGAGCTGGAAGAAAACAGTAAGGCATTAGAGGAAAATGTATGTTCAGATTCAGAAATTACATAAATCCTTGAGGAGAGTCTATCCACAAGTGCTATGTATAAGCCTGACCTTTCTGATAGTGTACCCATAAAAAAGGTCCCTTTCAGCATTTCTGCAGATGTGTGCAAGAGCAGCCCAAGTGTAGCCGGTGATACACAAATTGAGGATGCCACTTTGGAATTGCAACAGGACGAGGGGCATATTTGTGTAGCTGACGAGGGCGCTAATGAGGATGTTGATGAGAATGATATTGTTTGTGTAAGTTCTGCATCAGTGGAAGCAGTTCTTGCACGTGATAAGAAGAAGGGCATTGTCATGCCTGGGCATTATACCAAAAAATACACTTCTTATGTGTGGAACTATTTGTACCCAAATCCTGACAACAGTTGTCTAGCCACTTGTAGCATTTGTAAAGCCTCAGTCAGTAGTGGCAGGGATCTTAACCATTTAGGAACCTCATCCTTGTTACGCCATTTGAAGCGAGTTCATGGCAAGCTGTTGGGAAAATTGGAAACTTATGCTAAAATATAACAACAAGCAGTCCAGCATCAGCTAGATCCCTTCTCTCAGCTATATCCCGACACCTGTAATCTACACCCACAACACCTACCTCATCAATATCCTCAGTAGCGATAGGAGTTAGTCCTGCATCCAAGTTGCTAATGCTAGATGACTCCTCCACTATCCTGGATTTCTCAGAAGGATTCTTGAGCGTTAGTCCCACTGCTGCTGCTGCTGTTGGGTATGGATCTTCATCCCAGCAGCAGACCAGGAAGAAGACTGCTAGTAGTTTACAACAATTGACTGTTAAACAATTCTTTGCAAGAGGAAGCAAGTATGAAAGCTGTTATCCCAATCGCAAACCGAGTCATAGACGCCATGGCGACTATGCTAGTATTAGATCTGCGTCCAATATCCACTATTAATGCAGCTGGTTTTAGACAGTTACTTGAGGTCTTGCGTCCCCGTTACCAAATTCCATCACGACACTAGTGATAGACAAGAAGTGATGACAAAGGCACGGCTCTCCGGCTCTTCAGTGTCACATCATCGTGACTTACATCTAGGTTAATTTAAAGCGGCAATGTGTGGACCCCTCAGGTTAAGTGTTTAAACACTTAACCTGAGGGGTCCACACATGGCATCACTTTCTGTCAGCCAGGCGATGCCATTGGACACCTGGACCTTAGGTTTGCAGGTAAGTCTGTTTTTACTGCAGTCGTTTTTTTTGCCAATTGGATTTTTGGGGTAGGTATTAACGCTGTCAGAATTCTCGGCAGCGCTAAAATGATTACCACTGGGTTTGTAGTTATGAGAAATCTTGTTGGTCAAGGTGGAGGAAGGTGAAATTTCCCCTGTAGGGGGAGCTAGAGGAGCATACAGACCTTAGAAACTTGGCCTAGGCAGGTTGAAGGCCAGGAAGAGGAGAGTGAGTGCTTCATATCCTCCACTTGTGTGGCACATACATGTAAAAGGCTCGCTCACCTCCTCCTTTTTCCAACATGTTGCCGCAACCCCACCCAGCACACCCAATTTGGGGTTTAGGTAGGGTTAGAAAAGGGGAATGATTATTGTATAGTTATAATTGTCTGTATTGTATAGTTTTACCTAAATTATTATCCATTTATTTTAAAAACCGGAAGAATCAGAAAGAGTTGAGATGAGATTATATATAACTTTATTAGGAGGTTCATTTGTGGAGGTCCTGAAGGGTTTCCAACTAACGGTAGGGATTATTGCACCCCGGTTTTACAGTTGTCTCACCGGGACAGAGGTAGCTAGTTGTGGTAGACACAGCTCATGTTACCCTTAGCAATTAGCTGGCACTGGATTTACACCATAGCCAATTCGGTGTCACTTGGTTGCTTTGTGATGCCCCACCCTTTAAGCATATGGTGACCAATAGCAATAAATAATAAGTATTCTCTCCATTGTCAGTGTCATTGTGGTGAAGTGATTGACAGAGGGGCCGATAGCTTTTCTGTCTAAGGTCATCTTAAAATGTAACACAGTACAATACCTCTTATATTATGTTGGGCACAGAAGGTTGTAACTCTACCTCTGTTATGTAGCACAGGACTGAAATATGATTAAGAGACAATAATATTTTTCCTTTGAAAGACTTCACTGCACATTGTTCTTGTCTACGCAAATACAATTTGCATTGATTTCCCTGATGCATCAAAGGTTAATATTGGTTATTACAAGTGTTTCAAAACACAATTTGCTTGTTTTAAAAATATGATACTTATTAGTGGATTAGAAGTGCCCGTTTTGTATAACATTCTGATGGTTTTAAAACAACAATATACCTGAAATATTAATAATTTAATTATTTCAAATTCACTTGGAATAAAAAATTTTTTTTGGTAGTGATCTTAACTTTACATTATATATTGAAAAGACAATCTCTTGGTTCAATTGCTGATCTCTGCTGATAGTTTTTTTGCAAAGGACTACAATATATGTAATTACTAATACTTGTACTAATTGGGTATGGGTACACGCTACTGGGTTTTTAGATGATTATCGGGCTAATCACACGGTAAACGACCGTTCAGCCTGATATTGCATTAGTATGTACGCTCCATTTAATTTGATTTTTATAACGCACTAAATATCTGGTTCAAAGATGGAACAATGTTGTTCCAGATCTGCAGTGTGTGTGCTCTCACGACCAGCAGTGTCCATAGATCTCTATGGAGTCACAATCTGATGATGGTTATGACAGATGAAGAGCACAGATCTGAAGGTAAATCTTGTAAAACATTTTTAGAGTGTGCACAGCAATTGGCATGTTGGTCGGGACTTTTTCCAGTAGTTGGTAAAATCACATTGGGAGAATTTTTTTGTAATGTGTACCCAGCCTAAAACAGGTTTATATATGCTGTCTGAGAATTATTTTTTAGTATCAAAGAAGTCTAAAGCAATAGTACAGGATAAACCCATTTTTTTTTCTGTGCCACATGCCAATATCATCATCATCATCATCATCAACATTTATTTATATAGCGCAGCAAATTCCATAGTGCTTTATAATTAGAAACAAGCACAGTAATAGAACAATACTGGGTAATACAGACAGAGAGGTAAGAAGGCCCTGCTTGCAAGTTTAATGTTTATAGGAATATCTCAGCAAGCAGAAATCTATTAACTTTGTTGCTTTTAAATGAATATGATTGTTACAGCATTTTGGTCTCTTCTTCTGATATTCAAGGATATTGAACGTCAGTATGCAGGGATGTACCATTCTTTCATTATATACTCTTTGGAATCTGTATCCTTTTAAACTATTCTAGGACATCGTTTAAGGGCTCATTATGGGACTAAGAGTTAGTAAAAACGCCACAGTACAACTTACCCATACACTTGCATTCATGTAACGCCGGACTGGCATGTCTAAATAACACTATAGTGCATAGCAGTAACTTAAAATTTTAGCACTTCGGGCGAGAAAGAAAAATGCTGCCTCCCTAATCCTCAAACTTAACCAAATAAACCTAAAATATTCATAAACTGTGCCCCCTTTGTGCGGTGCAACCAATTACTTTATAGTTGTTCTTCATCAATACAGGTTATTTAATAAATGTTTATGAATTCAACACTTAGTTTTTCAAATAAACAAATCAATCAGTATTAAATCTATACCGAGGCAACTTACATTAAAGAACATTGGGTAGGTATACTAAGACAATCTATCATTTATAAAAGTTTCACAAGTTTAGAACAGATAGTAGATACCATGACTTTAGAAAGTAGCATCAAGGCTTCAATGTAGAAGTTCATGGGGGGGCAGGACACAGTCTTTGCCCACCCAAAAGAAATCATGGGGGGCAACTTACACTCCTGGAAATGGTCACAGAAGCAAAAGCGAGATTTTGTGTTGTGGGACAAGAAATTTGAAATGATCTCTGGGAGGGTGAAGAATGCACATTTGGGGGTGGGGGAGGGTGTTACAGCCTTTTGTCTCCTTCGTGAAATGGTCTAATTTTTACACATTTTTGTATGTGTTTTAATGTAGACAATGCAAATTGATTTAGTTGGGTGCATTTTGTATTGGAGGATGAAAATTGGAGATATTTCCAGTGTTCTCATGGCTGAACAATGCAATAAACTTATTAATGTTATTAACATTTTAACACAGCATAATACTTAACTGTTTGGTCTTTTGTTCACATTTAGTTTCTATTAGAGGGACCCCTGTGGGCTGTTCTAAAATAGACCCATAGAGGTGTGTAATTTCCTAGAGAAACAACTTTACATTGACTTGTTTTGTAAGAATCTAAGATGGTTTCAAGGCTATAGTTTGGATCATTAGAAAATTCTATGTCTCTGTGGGTATGTGTTGTGTGAGTTCTATTTTGCAAGTGCTGTTTAAAGTGAAAAGCAAGGTGAGTTTGGTAAACTCCCATTTGGAGGTCATACTACATAGCATACATACACAAACTGGACCCAAAGTAACTATCTTTCCTTTTGCACCATAAGCCAATAAACTACTCTTCCCGAACAAACCAACAAAATCTTTTACTTAGATACTAAAATATCTACTTCTTTTTTAGGATGTGTACAAGACATGAGGTATTTTCTCCAAGAGTATCTTCCCTTAAGACTTAAGCTTGACATTGGTAACACCTTGACCAAAATATTATTTTATTCCATGTAGAATGTTATCAAAGAAATGCAAGGAAAACATACAGTTATGGAATAATAACATGTGTTTTACTTTAGCTTTCAGTATAAAGACAACTTGCAATCACAGCAGGTTATATTCCGTTCATTGTTACACCAATTCTGTATATCATTTCAAATTCATATTAAGCATTACAATATTAATATTAATGTGAAGTTTGCCAGTCACTAAGTTTGCCTTATCAAGTCTATGATTGGAAATTCCAATTGACAAAGGAAATGTTAGGGATATTTATTACCTTGGTCATGAGTCTGCAAAATCAAACTCTTGCCCTTTGCAGAAGTCGTATACAGTGTTCTCCCCAGCACCTATTTCCCGGGTGCTCCACCCAGTTGTTTTTACTTTCCACCCGGCTCTTGGACCCCAACAGAGTCCTATTATAATAGAATAAACCACTGTTTCTCCTATTAGAACAGACACTATGGGCTAGATTTACTATCAGGCGTGTTTGTAAAGCCGCCGACTTTCGGCGGGTTTGCCGGCGGTTTAGCCATCGCCGGATTTACTAACGCTAAACCCGCCATCCAAACGGCCAGAAATGATGTTTTCAAACCCGCCTCTGTATAAAGCGCCGTGACGGTTTCAACAATGCTCCACATACAAACAGCCGGATTTACTATTAGGGGGTTTATAAAGGCGCCGGAAAACCGCCATTCAAAAGACCAAAATGAAAGCGCTGCTTGTGAGCGGCGAGATTGTTCAAACAGTGTGCTGTTTGAGGTATTTGGTCAATCTGAACAGAAGGGAAAGGGCCATTTCATGTGCAAAGTTTGTCCCTTTGGGATTGTATATGTTAAAAGGCCAGTGTCTTGTAATGGCAGTGTAATTTGGGTTTCTTTTTCTCTTCTGTTTTCCCACGATGCAATTTTTTTACTAAGTTCAACATTTGTTTAATATTGCAACAAATCCCTTAACAGAGTGTAAAAGCAATTTTAACTGTACTCAATAAAGAATGGGTTTCTGGCTGATGACTCCTCTGCTGCATCCTCACACATCTGCACAGCACAAATTCAGGCACAAACCCACTAGTAGAGGTGTGTTATAGCGTACATTTGTACTTTGGTAAACCAGGTTCAGCTTACTAGAATAATCTGGTGGGGTGGTTATGTATGCACCTGAAAAGGGGTCTGATATTATCCTGGCTGGCTGTTTTATACATAATCTAGCATTACATCAATTTACCCCACCGATTAGTGCAGTACACACTGAAGCAGAAGGGGTCTGTGTCACATCTGGTGATGTGCAGAGCACAGAGGGCGGAAGGCAGATTAGAGTCCGTCTCATTACAAACTACTACACAATAGGAAAAACATTTATTTCTCTAAAATGTGTTTGATGTGAGTGCAATGTTTGTGACAGTCAGAGGGCAATGTGTAAATGATTTGAGTGCCTAGTTTTTTAAAACATCACTATACTCTTGTTTAATTAGCAGAAAATAAACACTGACACCATAGAAATTTAACTGCATTTATTGCAGTACAACACAATAAATAATAAAGGATAATGCTTATACAAAGTAAAAAAAGCATGAGGCAATAGTCATGTGTTAGCGCTAGCGACGCCTTTTTGCTTGCATATCGCTATGTTTTGCCCCACTCTGTCCTCTCCCTGGCCCACCCCTGGTGCGAGCACCTCTCCTTGGAGGAGTACTCTGTGCCGATCTGCTTGGCGTACTAGCGGTACTTGTGGTGGCCGAGGAAAAGGGTGCAGGCAAGCGGGCAATGAGTTCTTGCTGCAGTTGGCCTGCCTGCCAGCCGGGTCAGGTTCGCATTCCCCTCGCGAACGGAGGAATTTAATGCCTCCACAGCCCCAGTCATTTGGGCCATCTGCAGATTGGATTGCTCCCAGGCATTAGCCAGACGATTGATTGCAGCAGGAATTTGGCTATTTGTGCGGTGTATCCGCCTCAACTGGGCCGCAATTTGGGAAATGTTGTGAGTTTGGCTCTCCATGAAGACTGATTGCTGCTGCTGGAAAGCACCAATAGACTGCGCCATTTCACGGGCTGGGTCCATACTCTGAGGTGCCGGCTGCTGGTGTGCTGGGGCTTCAGCAGGGCCAGGTGCAACATCCTGGAAACCAGACACAGGGGCATCCACTGTTTCCAGGGTGATTATGGTTTGCTCATCTGGCTCAGGGGACATTTGGAGGGACTCCACCTGAGGTGCCTGGTATGAAGAGGGCCCTGTGTATGAAAATGACGGTAAGTATATAGGATATAATATGTTTGTATATTGCATTCTGAACACTTGATAGGAAAGAATAATCTTTACAAACTACAGATTGTTTCACAATTTTTGCATTAATGATTTATTGTCCTATGCTACCTGCTTAAGGATGCACATATTATCCTTTTAATACCCAGTATCATATGAACTATGTATGGTTGAGGGGGCTAAAAAAGCATAGTATTTGTAACCTACAAATATTGTGATTTATTACGCAATATCTGGCTAGACCGTGCCTTGGGGTACACAAATCCTATTTCAGTCCTCCCTCTGTGTAGTACATGCTGGGTATTTTGACTTAACTGCGTGTGTAAAAAAGTGAAGACGTTGCCTATAGCAACCAATCAGATTTGAGCTCTCTTTTTGTAGAATGCAATAAATAAAGTAAAGGTATATTCAGATTGGTTGCTCTAGCCAACATCTCAGTTTAGTAAATGTAGCCCTAAGGTCGCATAGCACACCATATTTTAATAAAAAAAATTTTGCCAGCAACATTTCCACAGAAAAACAATTAACTCCATTATTTAGCACAAAAACATAAATCACGCACCTGCTTGCTCTTCTGTGGCCGAATCTCTGACTGAAGGTGGAGGTGTAGCTGTAGGAATGGGACTCAACTGTGGTCCAGGTGAATCTGGATGTATTAGAAAAAGCATACAATGTATTTGCAGCAAAAAGCCTTTTACAAATAATAAATCTTTGGAAGACATGTGTTTGCACATTAAAAAACAGTTATAAACAAAATTATTGCCCTTTACATACTGATTGAGTAAAAAAGACACTTTTACAATAAAAAAACATTTTCAATATTGTTAGCTTAAAAAGGACAAATCACTCACCAACTCCTTGGGCAAACGAGGGCGAATCTGTGTCTTGCACATTAATTCCCTCCACTATTTCACGGGGCATTATCTGCCGCAGCTCCTCCTCATAGCTGGTATATTCAACGCGAAGAGGGGGGCCACCACCCGTGCGTCTTGTGGACCTCCTTTCCTGGGCCATTTTTTCCTTCAACCTCCTCTTAATGTCCGAAAATCTCTTGCGGCAGTGCGCCACTGTCCTCTTTAGTGGGCCCACCGCGTTAACAGCGTCGCACACTCTCCCCCACAATTGGTGGCGCCGCCTTAGCGGAGTCCGGGCTGCCAGGTTCCCCAAGATCACCTCGTAGCAGGGAATGATATTGTGCACCAACACACAATTCTCATCATGTGAGAAGCGCACATTCCTCCCTGTCTTGGTCTTCCTGCTCTGTCCTGTCTCCTCAACCTCTCCCTCTCCCTCCTCTGACCCCTCAACCTCCATCTCCCTCTCCTCAGCCTCTGCTCCCCTCCTATCTCTGGACATTTTTACCCAGAAGACAGAAAAACACAAAACACTGAAGGACTTACAAACACAAAGAACAAACTACACTACCTACAGACACACTCTCCACACAGTCACACACAAGTAACACAGACAGAGGACAAGTCAAATACAAAAAATACAAGACAGAAAATAAATGAGAAAATAAATGTACAAAACAGGAAAAAACCACAGGACTACTCACACTTCAATCAGATATCGCTCCACCAATCCACCAAACACCAACTCTCAGCAAACCACTATCCTCCAAACTCCTCTCACAAAACTCCTCTAAACCCTATCAGAGAAAAAAGTGTCAGGCCAGTGGTTTATATAGGGCTTGTGATGTCAAATCTCCTGAGTTTGAAAATAGCCAATAGTAACAGGCCAGGAGACAGGTGTAATTTTCAAAAAAACCGCCTTTACACAAAAGCGCCGTCATTTAAAGCAAAAGCGCCATGTTCTATTCAAAGCCGCCGGCGGCTTTGAGCATTACATCCCGCCGTTACATCGCCGGCGGCTTCAAATTGAAGCTGAAATGCGCCCATTAGTAAATCCGGCTGTTTGCAATGCAAACACGCCGGAAAACCGCCGCGATGCATGGCGGTTTGAAGCCGCCATGCATCACGCCTGATAGTAAATCTAGCCCTATGTGAGCACTATAGCCAGTAGTGTGTGTTAGACCACTGACCACCAATCTGACCAGTCCTGGCAGGTGTGGGCAATAACTTCAACATTTTTCTATATTATTGCAAAGTAGTACAACTGTCCCCATCCGGCTACTTCTTACTGAAAACATTTTCGGGAGAGAACAATGGTATATATGTTTATCTTGTGTGTTTTTTTTTTTTTTTAATTGTTCTTAATTTTTTGCGGTACATAAAGAGATGGGAATGAAGGGAGGGTAAAGACACTTCATGACAGGAATGAAATATTTTGGGTATCAAATCAGTGTAAAACTGACACCATTATCCAATTAAAGTACAGGCAACATGGATTGAATGTTACAATTACATGTAATTAGGTAAATATTCATATTTATAATTATATTTGAAGGGCCTAACATAGTTCACACCAGGTGGGGCAATACACTTACTAATGTGCTCCCTCCTTTCCAACCCTGTATGTATACATCAACTATTTATATGGTGCCACAAAATGTATAAAGTTCCCTGTATAATAATGCAGAAAATGGGTGTCATAGCAAGTTGATATTCAAAAACAATAGGAAATAGGACCCTGCCTGAAATAATTTAGTCTTATTGGGAAAATCATAATTAAAATGTATAGGTTGTTTTTTTTTAAAAAAAACCCAAATATCACCCATAGACCTGTTCAATTGAGCATAACCTTCACTAAACCTCTGAATGCCCCAGTCTGTTTCCCACTATGACGGGGGGATATCACGCTGCAGGTTTCCCTGTTACCGTAGACCCACTAGCCTGGTGCTGGGTGTCACTTTAACTAGAGGACACCATGTTAGTTAGATCAGCCTAGGATGACTAGTGATGATTGAGGATTGGAGGTGAAAGGAGAAGTTTTTTTTAAAAAAATATTAAATTACTTGAACCTCTGTTATTCAATAGTCCATATATATTTCAGTTGACTTTCTGCATCTAGCTCACATGCTGGAAAGCCCATTAAAAAGAATGGAAAATGTCACTCTCATTGGTTTTCAAGCAATCTCTGCAGCCACAGAGATTATTTGGGAGATCTTAGTGTTATTTTACTAAATTGCCCTTTATTACATTCCCCTGTTCCATTCTTTGCAGAAACTGATATTTATGATTTTTGATTTTGGAGGATTTTAAAAGTAGTTATTTACGTCCTTTACTCACATTGGTGAATTGCTAATCGCCCTTTTAAAAAAAAAAAAGTGATTTACTTAGGGATTTCTGCAAACCACTCTTTACTATATCCCCACCCAAACACATTATATTCCATAAACCTTGTAACCATGTGAAATAAGCACATAATTACACCTCTGAAGACTGCATTGTGTTCCTTATTATTTAAAATAAACAATACAATATAAAACTGTCATGTAATGATTATTATCTGATGACTGGAGGAATTGTCTCATGACCAAGAACTGACAAGATTGTTTCACACTAATATTGCAAAACGATTCTCTGATTCATGCAGGAAATAGTGTAACTCGCCCGTTAACCCTTCCTGTGCCAATTACAGGCATTTGTTGTGAGGTTCTCCAGCCTAATTAAACAAACAGACTTTGTGTCATATTCTCTTTTTTATAAACATAGCTTACTCCTCTCTGCCTCCATGTTATCATGTTTGCTTCATATGATTATTTGCCTTCAGTCAGTCGTCTAAGTAATGCTCCTTAACAAGTCTGCCTGTTGTGGGGTCCAGTGAGATAGTAAAGTGTAGTATATTCATACAAGATTGCTCTGTCCTATATGGGGAATGTAAGTTTGTACAAATGAGTTATGTAATCAACACATAACTAATAGGGTTGACCACCTCCAGAAAACCTTTTTTTTTTCTTTTTGCATATTCATACATTTGTCCTTTTGTGTTTATAATCCAGTGTCTTTATATCATCCAGGCAGAGTTGTTTATTTTTGTTTTCCCTTTGTAGAGGACATAGTTTAGTTATGTTCAGTGTATTGGATACAGTTCTTATCACAGCAGTTCTTTGTTTAAACCAGTGTTTCTTTAATCCAGTCATCACACACCCCTAACGGCTCATGTTTTGAAGACTACATTAGTCCTCTCAACTTACTGCAGGACCAAGTGGAGATGTACACTGAGATCACCACTTGGCTCCCTATCCGTGACTAGCCTGGATGCAGACCAGCTTCCCGACAACGTTCTGCAGCCTGCAGCACCCACTGCTGCTATAGCAGGAGTGCATCAGCCACCATTAATCTTCTGCTATATATCTTCTTTTCTTCATGCCATGAAGCAGGGGAAGTCTGAGGTATCTGAGGAGGCTTCAATTTATAGTGGCAATACAGCAGGAATGGGAGGGAGGCAACGACAAAAAAAAGGAAGAGAAGATAGTGATTCCGCACGAAACACAAGCAGGAAAGAGCAGGGGCATTTTGGTGGACGGCGGGCATCTCCCTCCCGGGCCAGTCTCATAATGGGCTTCTTTGGGCTGGGTCACTGGGCCACCTACATTTTTTTTTCTTTAAAATGTTCCTAATTTCCTAATAGGCTGAGTCGAGTCTTGCTCCCTGGGCTAAAATTGTCCAGCCCTCCCCTGGGAATGAGAGGTGTTTGTAAATGCACAGACAGGAGCGGGCTGACGGACGTCAGCCCGGGGGGCACACGCCGCACAGGCGGCCGCATCACATGACACGTGATGCGGCCGTGTCGTCAATGATATTACTTCCGGGGAGCGGGCGGCCCTAACAGCCGTGATTCTGAGCGGCCCGGGGGGCCGATGCCCCCCTGCCCCCCGGCCCAGCCCGCCCCTGTGCATAGACATACATTGAAGGAGGGGAGGGGGGGGGGTTCCATACCACTGCTTTTAAGTTTCCACTTCCACTGCAGATAGGTGTATTTAGGAGTAGTTAGTACAGTGAGGGATGTAACTTGAAATATAGCTCAACAGTCAAGCCATGCTCTTCACTTTGGTTAATTTTGTGAACTGAACATTCATGTTATAGAAGTGTCCTGTTTTTATTTTATTAAACATTAAGGGGGGTATTGTCGTAAAAAATCCCGCAGTTCGCGCACTATTATCGTTATTACGGTAATAGTGCGTGGAAAAATCGTTACTACGGTAATTTTCTCGCTGGATTTCAGGTCACAGCTCCCTGAGCCACAAGCTAAAATCCAGCTAGTTTTTACGCGGCGGGACTTCATAACAATTGAATACCCCCCATACAGTACATACAATATAGATAGTTAAGGGGTTACTTACTTTTAATCAACATAAGTCTTTACTATTGAATACATTTAAGATTCACATACCTACTTTTATACTTTATGTCCTTTTGGACTTCTAGATAGCAAATGCAAATACTTAAACTTATCTGTGCAAAAAACATTTTCCACAATAATAGGGTGTAGTTTACCTTTAAAGGTCAACTTTATTTGAGGAGAGCCTACTAATAGCAATGGAGTTGTTTCAGTACACTGTCCCAGCCATGCTGTTACTCTGTGTCCATTGTCAAAATGACAGGTTGACAAATGTAGGTGTGCTGAGAGCAAACAAGTCAGTCCCTGTCTTTGGTTGTGTTGGAGTCACAATGTTCCTCACCCTTTACACCAGATAAACATGTCATTGTGTTTAGAAACCACAGATTTAAATATGCTATGTAAGCTCTTGGTATGTGATGATTATGTTTATGTAGAGTCAGCGGGATTATGGCACACAGATAGGCTGACTTTGCCAGTAAACATCAGTAGATGAAATAGGCCGAGTCCAGTCCATATAATTACAACGGAGGTAGATCTGAACACAGACACATATGTTGTGTACTCAGTTGCTCTTAATAACTGGGATTCTTTATCTGAACATTTACCATCAGCTGGTTATTACTATGTTCATGCTATGATACACAGTTCCCAATGTTTCTGCTAAACAATTACAATATTATGGAAGAACGAACGCTTGTATTTCCTCTTGGTTTACAGTTTTAATCCTCTTTTTTACTATCCTTGCGTGCAGTAGCATTATTAATTAGATTTTTTTGTTTGCAGTTGTGTTTTTTCTGTCACGTTCATTGTAAGTTAAACGTTTTCTTGATTTTAGTTGTTTAAGTATTCAGATTAACGCTTCTTTATATTTAGTTTTTCTAACTGACACATATATGCCTGCCAGGAGACGTATCGCTTGCGGGTACTGACGTGCTGGCGCAAATACATACACTGATAATGATGACAATCGTCACCACTAGCTAACCGCTCCTGATTGGATGATTGCAGATTGACCTCTCCAAGTGAGAGTAATTTATTAGTGTGACTGCTATATAATATGAATTTGCAGCTGTCTATTCACATTATTTAATTGATATTTCCGTTTGGACTTTGGCAGGAAAATATTTTTAAAAGGGAAAATAACAGATATTTGTATTTAATTATATTTTACATTGTAAATGTTGCTTTCACATTTATTAATGCAGCTATTCAGACAGGGTAATGCAATACTGTATTAAATACTTATTAAAACTTAATATTATATAAGGCTGAAGATTATATAAGGGACCAAAATTGTGACCAGTTTCAGTTACACCAATGGAGTTGTGAAATGATGCTATCTAGGTCATGTATCGAATAGGTCTCCTTTTTCTTCAACAAACACTTCCGGTTCCCCACTTCATGTAGAGGTGGTACAGGCTGAGTGGAATATGTCAGTGTATCCAACTTATTACCTAGGCTTTTTCAGATCACATTGCAGTGAAGCATCTGTGAGATGAGTTGTAGAGAGCTATCCGGAATAGGACCTGCTTATGGGACATGGGCCAGTATCCATGTTATGCTTTTGATATCTTTGGAGAAATTAATGCAGATGGAGAGCACGTTCACTAGAGAGGTAGACGTACCTAATGTCAGGCGCCATCCCCGCACTCTCCCTCTGTGCAGGGACAGATGACTTCTCTTTCCAGTCGGCTTTCTGGCCATTGCACATGAACGTGTCCCATTGCTAAGCGACGGGGCGCTTCTTTTCTCATGAAAGTATAGTTTTGTATTTTTAATAAAATTTAATTTTTGTCAACATTACTATTCCAGATTTGCATTATGCATGACGCTGGTTTTTTTTAGTTTTTTGTGTCCCTATATAAGGAGACCTCTGGCACCACTAGGGTGCCAGAATATTAGGTTCTCACCTAGCTCCAGCGTCCTTTACCTGTTCCCTGTTTCTGTGACCAGCTTCCCTTCTCCTGTTCGGTTTGACTTCCTGTTTTGACCTTGGCTTGGCTCCTGACCTCTCCTTCTGGATCCTGATTTTGTTTGTACTACTCGACTGGCTTATGACCTTTCTCTGCATTCTGATTCGGTACTATGCTCCTGGCCAGCTTTGAACTTGGAGTCACACACCGCTCTCCGGGTATCTCCACCCAAGCATCGGCACACCTGCCCTCATCTTAATTCTCTTCATTGTGCATGCTGTCAGCAGTAGTCTGCACCTGTGCTATGCTTCACCTGTGTTATCTGGCCTATCTAGCCATTGGTCAGTACTCCTTTATAAGGCTCCTCCCCTCACCTTTTCAGTGCTGGTTCTTCGAGTCTTCACCTGGCCTGAAACAGCTTCCTCTTCTCTGTTGTATCTACCGATGTTATCTACTCTGCATGCACCGCTAACCTCAGCTGATCCATTCCACCTCCAAGTGGTAATAGCTGTGGTTCACCGTCTGCTGCATATCTTGTATACCGCTGATCTCTGCTCACCTGTTCCACTCGTTAGTGGTAATCGTTGTGATCAACGCCCGCTATCATTCCTGCACGCACCGCTGACCTCCGCTTATCCGTTCCACCTTCAAGTTGTAATAGCTGTGGTTTACCGTCTGCTGCATAACCTGGATACCGCTGATCTCTGCTCACCTATTCCGCTTGTTAGCGGTAATCGCCGTGATCAACGCCTGCCATCTACTCTGCATGCCCCGCTGACCTCCGCTGATCCATTCTACCTCCAAGTGGTAACAGCCGTGGTTCACCGTCTGCTGCATATCCTGTATACCGCTGATCTCTGCTGAACTCTGCCTAGTTACCTCATCGTGGATTGCTCAGTCCGGGCTCATCATCTCCTCCTCTCCACTGTTCTACTAGGACTCATGTATCTGCCCTTCATTGGGTTTTACTCCTCAGTGTCAAGTTTCCTCTTAAAGTCACCTCTATGTCCTGTTTCACTGGGAACTTCCCTAGGGGGCCGCGACCTGCAGGGTGGAAGCCGCTAAGCCAAAATCTCCTTGTGGGGATCCCTGGTGAATACCTTCCACCATGTTAGACTCCGCGCCTCTGGGTGAGTCTAGAAAATACCAGCTGAGACAGCAGGATCTCACTCATTCTTCGTGTACAAACCTGACACTTGGATTGTCTGACTACGCTATTTCACTGTTTCCACAGTGACTGACTTAGAGGATCGCAACCTGCACTTCCCAAGCAGCAAAGCCAATACCTCCTTGCAAGCATCCCTGGTGAATATCGGGGACGTGTTAGATTCCACGGTTCTTCGTTCAGTAGCACAAACCACTGGTAAACAACCACCATCACTACTTTCTCTTGGCTACATGACACCTAGTAAAGTGGCCGCTCAGTATATCATAGCTGGACAAAAAGTCCTAAGATGACCAAAGGAAAATATATATAATTTGTCATGAAGTGATAACAATTTTATTTTTAAGTCACATTGGTTGCGAGGAACTCTTCGCTCTAATGTCAACACACCACTAGCTGCAGTAATATATATTTTTTTTAGCTTTTTTGACCATTGACAATACATAACAAGAAGTGGGTTGTTTTTAATATATAACTAAGTGACAGATCAGTAGCAGAGTTTATGCTTCAGATTTATGAGGAGATGATTGGAACGGTGGATTGTCTTGCCTTGTTTGCTATAAAACAATAAATTGGCATCTAGAACGCCAGCAAATATAAACATGAATGTGGCAATTTACGTGACTTAGGGAAGTGTCACTGTACTGACAAGCTGGATGTATGAGTTTTTTTTTCTCAGGTGTTGAGTTTAAAAAACATCCAAACCTAAAATGTAAGTATCATAAATTATTTATTTGTCAGTAAGTATATTGCAAGTGAGACCTTTAGTGTCTAAAAGAAAACAGAGAACTATTGGTAACATAGAAATAAATAGCTAGGTTAAGGTGGCCACATATAGGCCGATCCTGCCGCTCAGTGCGAGCAGGATTAATTAATTACAATATGGTCACACTTACTTCTGACATCACTGGGGCCTGATGCATGCACAAGCCAATATTTACCAATATTATTGCAATTGCAATACTACTCTCCAAGTATGTACGGGAGGCTTCCGAATTTTTGGGACACCTCCCGAATCACAAAAAAAGAGCAGACACTATCCCAGATCCTGGGCGGAGATGGGGCTTAATGATGCGCTTCACGTTGCAATGCTACGAATGGCAACAGGAGGCGTAGCTATGGTGACATGATGGCGTTATCACTCCCCCTCCCACACTTTCCAGCTGATCTCCCCTCAGTTACAATATTGACAGGACCATTATTTGGCATTGGGGTCATTTTTTGGCTAAACATTGTAACGCTCCAGTCCCGCAAGTAGTACCTGTCCCGTTACCCGCATTTCATTTATCTGGAAACTGCCATGTTTCAGCATCAGACAACTTCATTCATTAATTCATTCAGCTATACTTAGTTCGGCACAGGTGCAGGTCTATTGCACTTCTGGATCTCCCTCCTCTTGTCATTGGCTGAACATTTCTGGAGCACTTTTTTAACCTCCTGGATTCACCTGTCTGACGCCTGTTCTTCAAGCTCACTTCTTGTAGCCTGTGGTTCTGGTTCCTGTCCTCCTTGTGGATCTCTGTTACTCCAGCCTGCTCTCAGTTTGTGGCCTGTGTTGAACCATCGCTGCTCCAGTACTACTATTACAATCTCCCGTGTACCTCATCGTGACAGCTCCGGTTCTCTCATCGCTACCACTCAGAGCCGCTATTACACCTGTGACTCATCAGCTGCTATTCCGAACTGCCACTGCTACTTCAAGCTGCTCTCAGTCTCTGGCTGTGTTGAACTACTGCTGCTCCAGTACTACTATTACCATCTCCAGTGTACTTCATCGTGACAGCTCCGGTTCTCTCATCGCTACCACTCAGAGCCGCTGCTACTATTGTGACTCATCAGCCGTTACTACGAGTTACCTCCGCTACTTCAGTCTGCTCTCAGTCTCTGGTTGTGTTGAACTTTTGCTGCTCCAGTACTGCTATTACCATTTCACCTGTACCACATCGCGACAGCCTCATTTCTCTCACCGATATCAGTCAGAGCTGCTACTACTACTGTGTCTCATCAGTTGTTGCTACGAGTTACCTTCACCACTTCAGTTTGCTCTCAGTCTCTGGTTGTGTTGAACTTTTGCTGCTCCAGTACTGCTATTACCATTTCACCTGTACCACATCGCGACAGCCTCATTTCTCTCACCGATATCAGTCAGAGCTGCTACTACTACTGTGTCTCATCAGTTGTTGCTACGAGTTACCTTCACCACTTCAGTTTGCTCTCAGTATCCTGCTGTATTGAACTATTGCTGCTCCAGTACCACTATACTATATTTTATGTACTTCATCGTGACAGCTCCAGTTCTTTGACCACTACAACTGTGAACCGCAACTGCCTTGGTGACTCATTGCCTGTTCTCTCCGGTCACCTCCGCTTCCCCATGTGTTCAGCATTATTCTAGTGCTGTACTCCAGCTGCTCCAGTATCTCTACCTTTCACCATTAGATACATCATTGTGACAGCCTCTGCTTTGTCTTGTTGTACCACAGGACATCTATTCTCCTTGTGCCTCATTTTTCGCTGCCCATCAGTCTTATCTCTAGTGTTCCTGTTCTCATACCATTTACCAGTGGGCTCTAATCTCTACCCGTGTTACCTGGCTCCTCCACACCGTTCTGCTGTTCACCCACTCACAGGATCGCGACCTGCAGGTTTGGTGCCGCTAAGTCCATACCTTCTTGTGGGGGTTCCTTGTGAAAACCACCTGCCTGTTAGACTCCGTGCCTGTGGGTGAGGTAAGCCATGTTCAGCAGAGCCTAGGGATCAATTTCCCATAAGCCAACCATGACAAGCATGCTAAGATCTTGGACCATTTGGTTGTTATTGGGTGCAATATTGTTGCATGTATGACTAGCATTATGATGTACCAAGAATTTGAACTTCTTGGGGTAATTTTATCAAGCTATGGGTTTGAAAAAGTTTAGATGCTGCAACCAATCAGATTCTAGTTATTTATTTAGTACATGCTACAAAACTACAGCTAGTATCTGATTGGCTGCTATAGGCAACATCTCCACTTTTCCAAACCCGCAGCTTGATAAATTGTCCCCCTTGTATGCAAACCGGTACATGCATGTTTGTAAATGTAATAAAATGCCTTTTTGTATTGGATTGGCATTAGTGACACTTCAATACAATTTAACCTTTATTTATGTATTGATCCTTCACTCCTTCACTAGTTATGTTATTAAAACATAAAACCATATTAAGCTTTAATTTCATAATTTCATCTACATGTATTTACATCATGTTTGCTTATACGTGTTATACTATATAACGCTGTGTTCAAATATTTATTTTAAATGTATGCTCACTGTACAGTTGCAGAATAATAAAATAATTGGGCTATTATCCCATCATTTTTAATTTCCCTTTTTATTTGTGTAATGTAATTAGCATTGAATATAAAAACATTCTTGTTATGAGACTTTTTGGTAGATTTATCAATGCTTCTACAAAACAAAAGTGGAAGTGTTGCCCAGAGCAACCAGATTCTAGCTATCATTTATATAGAACCTTCTAGAAAATCATAGCTAGACTCTGATTGATTGCTGTGGCCAGTACCTCTACTTTAACTTATTGCAAGGTTTGCTAAACCTACTCCTTTATCAACTTTTTTATATTGTTGCTAGTATTCTGCTTTTGGAGCTCACCATGTAGTACAGTTTCATTGGTTTGCTTCCTCTCACCCCGAAATCCATTCATTTCATCCCAGAGTCATACTTACTCTATTTGACATGTGATAATCCTGTTGCAATATGATAGTTTTTAGGTGTGTCCTAATGACAAAGGATAAGTGGGCCATCATTAGAACAGACAAACAGGTAGCAAACACATCTCCTTATGCTTGCTCGTAGCAGCAAGGAACACCTTTTTGAGGTTCTAGTCTGTAGATAATTGTCTACTCTCCTGGCATACATTTTCTTTTGTCTGTGTTTCTATAATTGCTACTATCTGTTGTTGTTATTATTATTATTATTATTATTATTATTATTATTATTATTAATATTAATATAGTGCCAGCTATTATATTTCAAACCACTGTAGGCAAAGACAATGCAAACATTCATTGATAACACAAGAACATATACTGAAAGTGAAGGTTAGAGGGTCCAGTTTACATGAGCTTCTAGTACGTGGTTTTGGTTTCCAGAATGTTTGGTGGAGCCAAAAAACATTTCAGAATCCTGATAATTGTTTGGCTGAACTATTGTAGTTATACCCGAATCAGTGATGTGACACAGTAAGAGAGAGGAAAAAATGCAGCTTTCGTTTAAGAATACAATTATTCATGTCACTTCTCGTTTGCACAACATACAGATGTTTTTAAGAAATTTATGGGAATATTTTTTTTCTGTGTTTTGCCTCATTAGTGTCCTCTCTCATGACTCTGCAATAACTCAGCTACTCCATAACCTGTGCCTTATTACTCTCCATTCAACACTTCCACCCACTCCCCACATGGCTCCCCACATCTCATAACTCCATGATATCCAGACATCTAGGAATAAAATACATCTACTACAGCCTCACTCTGCACTACTTCTCTGATTGCACAGGACATTGCAATTAGGTAATTCTTTTAATTCCCTCATTTTTTGCTATTTTACTCGTAAATCCCAATATTTGCCAAATTATTTTTCTTCCTCTCCTTTTATGGCATTATCTTTAGGACTATATCACCCATCCTGCAACACACACCTCTGTCCACATTAGATTGCACCTTCATTACTTCACTTACCTCTAGTTAACACTCATGAACTCTTTTACTATTTAAATTCAATAACTTTAACAGCCTCACCCTGTCGCCAGAAACTAAAAGGACACATATCTTACAATCATCTTCCCTACCTTTCTTCCTCCCTGCTCTATTAGCTGGTGATATATCAGCTGATCCAGGTCCCCCTAACTTCTCCCGCACACATATATCTGAACGCTGCAGAAATTCAGCAAACCTCAAATGCATCATTTGTCTCCCCTCTCTTCCAAAGTCCTTTAAATGTGCCCTTTGGAATGCACGCTCTGTTTGTAACAAACTTACCTCCGTACACGATCTCTTCCTCTCAAACAACCTCAACCTTATGGCAATGACAGATATATGGCTCACACAATCAGATACTGCCTCACCTGCAGCCCTTTCACATGGTGGTCTCCATTTCACCATACCCCAAGACCTGGAGGCAGACAAGGATGTGGGGTTGGACCACTTCTCTCCCCACAGTGCACGTTCACAGTTCTACCAAATGTCCCATCACTCACATTCACATCTTTTGAAGTACATACTGTTAGGATTTTTAACCAATTCTCTATGCGTGTTGCTGTCATCTATCGCCCCCCTGGTCCACACCAACAATTTTTTGAACACTTCTCTGCATGGCTCCTTCATTTCTTATCCTCTGAGATCCCCATCATTATCATGGGTAAATTTCAACATCCCAATTGCTAATCCACGTTCCAACGCTGCTTCCAAACTACTCTCTCTAACATCTTCACTTGACCTCTCCCAGTGGATTGAATCCGCTACTCATTAGGATTGCCACTGTCTTGATCTTGTTTTCTCTAGACTATGCACAGTTTTGGATTTCCTAAATACTCCTTTCCCCCGCTCGGATCATCACCTTATTAGCTACTCGCTCACCCCCAGTTCTTTACCCTCCCCGCTGTCAAACTCTTCCATGCCTCATCACACCCGCAGGAATATTAACGCTATTGATCATCTCTCTTCTACACCTTCTCTCCCAAATTTCTACATTCGCCTCCCCTGATAGGACAGTACCTCATTTTCACCAAACCCTAGCAACTGCCCTTGATCAAGTGGCTCCAGCGACTCTTTATACTCCGCGTAGACTTCGTTGCCAACCTAAAGTAACATAAACTCTACAAAAACTTTCTTGTAAAGCAGAACATCACTGGCGTAAATCTTGTGCCTCTGGACACTGCAAAACAAACATACTTCTAATTTCTCATCTATGCTCAGGCTTCTAATCCAAACGCCTTTTTAACACATTTAAATCTCTTCTAAACCCTCCCACCCCAAACCCTCCGACTACCATCAGTGCCCAGGTTCTTGCTTCTAATTTCAAGGACAAAGTTGATCAGATCAGACTGGAAATGGTATCATCTCCCACGACAAGCAATCAGCTCAATTCCTTTGAAGCACTCTCTGACACTCTCTCTTCATTTGATCCCACAAATGAAGAGGAAGATTCTACTCTCTTATCTTCCTACTCTACCTCCTGTCCTCTTGATCCCATACCCTCACAAATTGGTAGGCCCCTGTCTCCTGTGCTAATTCCACCTCTAACTAAAATCTGTAATCTCTCTTTCTCTACTGGTATTTTTCCATCATTATTCAAGCATACAGTGATTACTCCTATTCTGAAAAAATAAAATTCTGACCCAAACTCTCTCTCAAATTACCGCCACATCTCTCAGCTCCCATGCCCCTCCAAGCTTCTCGAGAGAATTGTCTACACTCACCTCACACACTTTCTTACAGCAAACAACCTACAGGATTCTCTTCAGTCAGACTTTCGCTCTCAACACTTCAAAGACACTGTGCTGACCAAGGTTGTCAATTATTTGATCACAGCAAAAACTGAAGGCCAATACCCTCTTCTAATTCTCCTGGGTCTCACTGCTGCATTTCACACTGTTAACCACTCTCTCCTCATGCAAACCCTACAATCATTAATCCTTAAAGGCATTGTACTATCCTGGTTCTCATTCTATCTAATCGCTCTTTCAGTGTTAATTTCTTTGGATCCACCTCTGCTCTGCTTCCTTTATCAGTTGGAGTACCACAATCCTCAGTCCTAGGTCCTCTTCTATTCTCTATCTACACCACTTCGCTTGGAAAACTAATAAGCTCCTTTGGATTTCAGTATCATCTCTATGTGGATGATGCACAAATCTATCTATTCTCTCCTGATCTCTCATTATGTGTGTTGTCTCGCGTTACTGACTTTCTGTATTTCATCTTGGATGTCTTCTCGCTAACTCAAACTCAATCTTTCAAAACTGAATTAATAATATTCCCACCCAAAAACAGAAGCTTCCTGCCTGACATTTCTATTTCTGTTGATAACAAGACTATAAATCCCACCCAGCAAGCTCGCTGCCTAGGTGTAATCCTTGACTCACAATTATCCTTTGTTCCCAACATCGGCTCTATATCTAAATCATGTTACGTACATCTAAAGAACATCTCCAGAATACGCACATATCTCACCAGGGCCTGATTAAAGGATCTGGCCACCCTAGGCTAATACCCCCGTAGCGCCACTCCCCCTCAAATCATTGAAGAAAGATTCAGAAGTATTCTCCAGAGAACAAATTTCGAAAATTGTTTTTGCTGTGCATTCTAGCTTGTACTTACAAGTTTGTTGTCATTTAGCTATCTTCCGGAAAGTTGGGCTTCTGTTTTGAAAATGTGCAAACATTACAAACCCTCAATGTTTAGACTCTTTAGAGAGTATGCTCATGAACACCACACAATACAGAGATCATACCCCCCCAGCAGACATAAACCTTAATTCATGCACTCATCATCTCCCGCATCGACTATTGCAATTCCCTCCTTACTGGTCTTTCCAAAATCAATCTTGAACCCCTACAATCTATTTTGCACGCAGTGGCTAGATTGATTTTCCTTGCAAACCGTTCTTCTTTTGCTGAGACTCTCTGTCAGTTTCTACATTGGTTGCCTGTTTTTTTTTTTTTTAAATTCTTTATTTTGGTTGGTCATATAAGCAAATACAGGGAATGACACTGTGTTATTGTTGTACAGATGTATAGAAACAGAGTCAGAACAGTCGAATCAACATGTTGTACATAGAGGCTTATAATGAAAGACAACCATTTTTACAATTTTATATGCAGTATCAAAATATATATAACTGTAGTGAGAGTGTGAAATATGGGAATGGGGTGGGAGGAAGGGAGTCGGAGGGGAAGGGGAGGGGGAGACCACAAAGCAGGGATATGAAAAAGCTCAGGAAGTGGAGAGTGTGTAGATGACTCAAGACGGTAAGGGAGCAAAGCGTGTGAGGGAGCCGATTTTACCACGCATGGGTCCTCATCACGGGGCTAATTGTTAGGGGGGAGCGAGCTTTCTACAAACTGCCATGGAGCCCAAACCTGGTTAAAAACATGGCCTCTATCATGGAGGTAATAGGTAATCTGTTCCATGGCTGCTACATGCCAGATTTGTGTTTTAAGGGCTGTTAGAGAAGGAGGGGAAGTTTTTTTCCAATTTAGCGCAATAAGAGATTTAGCCGCTGTCAGTATGTGTGAAGCTAGTTTTTTGGAAAATGTGTCGAGCTCTGGAGGAGGATAACATAGTAGAAACACCCAGGGGTCCTTTGCAACGGGAGCATCAAATAGAGAATTTAGAATGCCACATACCGCATCCCAGAAGGAGCAGATAGTTGGGCAGGTCCACCATATATGGAGCATAGTTCCCCTGTGGCCACAGCCCCTCCAACAATAAGGTGAAGAGGAGGGAAACAAGCTGTGAAGTCGAGTAGGAGTATAATACCAACGGTAATATATTTTATAAGAGGTTTCTTTAAGTTTGGTGGATATGGAGCTTTTGGCTATCCCTAATCTCATGTCATCCCATGCTTCGTCGTCCGGAGGGGGACCTAGATCCTTTTCCCAATCAGCCTCATGTGTCCTCGGAGTAGGAAGGACAGCAGCAATAAATGTACCATAAAGTTGGGATATCATGCCTCTGTCTCTAGGGTGATTTTTACAGGTTGCCTGTTTCTTAACAAATCCAATATAAAATTATGCTACTAACCTAAAAAGCCATCAACAAAATTGCACCGACATACATCTCCTCATTTGTCTCAAAATATCTCCTAACTTGACACCAACTCGACACCTCCATTCTGCTCAAAATCTCTGTCTCTCTTCTACTCTCATCACAGGACTTTTTTTCGCGCTGCACCCAATTTGTGGAATTCCCTCTTTCGCACAATAAGACTTTCCTCTAGTCTTCAAACCTTCAAGTGTTCTCTGAAAATCCATTTCTTCAGACAAGCTTAAGATATTCCTTAACCAATCTCCCTAGGTTACCCTGTTACCACCCTCTACACAGCTAACACAAGCCAACAACCCTCTGACCAGCATTGCTGTGTGACTGATCACATAGCCCGCTCAATACTTTTTACCTTTGCATTCTAGCTCGACCAAAGTGCAATATGATGTTACACGTGCCCTTGTGTTTCAAACTCCCATTATCCCATAGATTGTAAGCTTGTGAGCAGGGCCCTTTTACCTCTCTGTCTGTATGTATTACCCAGTATTGTTTTATTAATGTTTATTCCCAATTGTAAAGCGTTACAGAATTTGCTGGCACTGTATAAATAAATGATGATGATGATTAGTGAACTGATCTGAGGGTTTCATGAAGATCCCGCTCGGTGCGACTATACATTGCAATGTGATTCAGTAGGTGATAACCAGAGGTGTGCCTGTGAATTACAATATTTATCAGATGTTGAGGATTGGGTAGGGTTGTTAATTGTATTTATAGGGTTGGCATAAAGGCCACACTTAGTATCATCTGGCTGTTTATGCTGACCACCGAATGACAAGCTGTGTACCTAATCTTGCCATACAATTGGTTACTTAAATTGGAGAATATTCATCGTTCAGCATCAGACGAACAACTTAATTACTTGGAGGGAATTGGTTAGGAATTTACCAGATTATTTTGAAGCTCCAAATCACTGAAATTTATTGAAACCTTACCAGGGCCAGAGGAAGCTCTGATGGTGCCTTCTCTGAGGCGGCGCCCCTCCACCCCATTGAAATCGGTGCGAGTGGGGGATGGTGGCACAATTATGTCAACGTGGCTCTGCCGCCTACATTACAATGCCCCAATTAGCTGCATTGTGCGAAGGGGGCTATGATAATGCGATCACATCATCAAGCCCTGTCTCACTTTATCATTGAATTTCATGGGAGCCTGGAGGTAGGTCTGCTCTTCCAGGAGTCTGTGAGACTACCAGAAATTGGTTTGTCTCCTGGATTTTCTGGGTGGAGAAGTTGGCTGATATACTGACACTTCTCCCTACTGCTCACCAATTGGTAATAAATCGTCTCAAATAAATTTATCTCCAATGCTAAAGACATAGGGCTAAATGTATTAATGTCCGGATTCTTCAACTCCGGCGTGTTCAGTGTCTTCGGCGATTAAATTTAAAGCGGCGCTGCATTGTAAAGGGAAGTTTCCCTTTACAATGTAGCGCCGCTTTAAATTTAATCGCCGAAGACACTGAACACGCCGGAGTTGAAGAATCCGGACATTAATACATTTACCCCATAGTGGGAGAGCTATTTGTATAGGCCTCAGTACATTTTGGTCTCCAGAAAAATGGCTGCCATCTGATATAACTCAGTCAGTAATAAAGACAAACTGTAAGATAAAAAATTAATTCACCTGAAGCTGATGTTCTGGGGAAAGGTATATTTAGGAACTTCACAGCAGAGTGAAAAATACCTTGGGATAAATGTATTGACTGTTGATTTTTTTTCAACTCTCCGCTATTTGGCAAGTTTGCAGTGAAAATTTAAAGTGACTTTAAAGTCAAAACAATGCCTTTAAAGTAATTTCCGCTGGTCAACATTTAAGTGTTATTTATGTTAATTGTGTGTGTGTGTGTGTGTGTGTGTGTGTATGTGTGTGTGTCTGTCTGTCTGTGTCTGTGTGTATGTCTGTGTGTATGTTCAGTATATTAGAATGGGAGAGGTGGGGACACAGAGTAGATAACTTTAAATAACTATTATATTTATATTTTACTAAATACTATCAAACGTTTCTATCATAAGGATGAAATTAATTGAAACCTATTAAAGTACCTAAATTTTGGGGTTAGGTGGCCCCCATTACACTTTCCATACCGACACTTCTAAATTTTCACTTTGACCACTGCATTTTTTTGTGGCATAAACCTTATTTACTTTTTCACAGCTCAAAATAGGCACGCATGTGAGCATATATGGGTTGTTTTGTTTTTATATTCATTTACTATATGTGCACACTAAAACAAAGTATTTTTTTTGGCTTGTTAGCCTCTAAATCAGGCCCTAAGTGAGAAATATAAATTGATAACCATTGGGGGCACATATCTCAATTTTGTCAGCTAGTTTTATTGCATTTATCTTTATATAAATGGTAAATATTCTACCTATAGCCTAAATGTTACCATGTTAATTAAGTTTGCAGAGTAAGGGGAAATGTATTGATTTTTTATTGCTTTACATAGATCAGGTTCAGTCATGTCTTTTCTCCCATCTCTCTGTTTGACTAACAGCAGACACAGTATTTGCTTTGCAAACAGTGAAGAGTAAAGAAAAAAACAACTGTGTACCTGTGATTTTGAGAAAGAATACATTATCGTATCAGCAAGAGACATTAAACAATAACAGTATGTCAGATAGAACAATACAGTCAGCTTTATCTTTAAATGGTTTGTGTAGCCCCATTTGAGCTTGGTGCTGGATCTCTGTAACAATGGACCTGTTGGATTTGGAATATAGTTCCGAGATAAGGTGACTGTGAGGTTCAAGTCAACAATGATAGCTTTTTGTTATATATATTCATATCATACATGATTTTGACTTGCTAAACTAAGAAATTATAATGCAGTTGTCTTAATCATAGACAATGTACAGTAGTGTTGGGCAACAAGGGATTATTATCGGATTTGTTTCGCATAGCTTGTAACACATGTTTATAATGGCTGATGGATGATACATTATTACTGATATGTGTTTGTTTTATTAAATGTATTGTTTTAGCTTATTACTGTGATTAAGGTAATGGTAGGCCTTTTTGAAGGTTAGAAGGCCACCCATATGGTCCCTGAAGTGTAACATATTGCTTATCACTGGTGTACAGTGTTGGTTTTAAAAGAAAATAAAAAAAAATCTGGATATATTTTCAAATGTCTCTTTTTAAATTTCAGATTAAATTACAGTCTAGATACCCAATATTGTGTAGGTCCCCCTCGTGCCGCTAAAACAGCTTTGACCTGTCGAGGCATGGACTCCACAAGACCTCTGAAGGTGTCCTGTGATATCTGGCACAAAGATGTTAGCAGATCCTTTAAGTCCTGTAAGATGCGAGGTGGGGCCTTCATGGCATTGACTTGTCATTACAGCACATCCCACAGATCGGATTGAGATCTGGGGAACTTGGAGGCCGAGTCAACACCCTGAACTCTTTGTCATATTCCTCAAACCATTCCTGAACAATTTTTGCAGTGTGGCAGGGAGCATTATCCTGCTGAAAGAGGTCACTGCCATCAGAAAATACTGTTGTCATGAAGGGGTGTACTTGGTCCGCAACAATGTTTAAGTAGGTGGTACGTGTCAAAGTTACATCCACATGAAGGCAGCAGAACATTGCTCAAAGCATCACTCTGCCTCCATCGGCTTTCCTTCCTCCCATAGTGCAGCCTGGTGCCATCTCTTTCCCCAGGTAAATGAGGCACACACACCTGGCCATCCACATGATGTAAAACAAAAAATGAGATTAATCAACCCAGACCACCTTCTTCCATTGCTCCATGGTCCAGTTCTGGCACACACGTGCTCATTGTAGGCGACTTCAGCAGTGGTCATTGGTCAGCATGGGCACTCTGACCGGTGTGCGGCTACGCAGCCCCATGCACAGCACGCTGTGATTTACTGAGTGTTCTGACACCTTTCTATCATAGTCAGCATTAACTTTTTCAGCAATTTGTGCTTCAGTAGCTCTTCTGTGGGATTAGACCAGATGGAGTAGCTTTCGCTCCCCACATGCATCAATGAGCCTTGAGCTCCCATAACCCTTTCACTGGTTCACCAGTTCTACTTCCTAGACCACTCTTGGTAGGTACTAACCTATCTACCTTTAAAGTTGCTCTGACCCACTTGTCTAGCCACCACAGTTTGGCCCTTGTCAAACTTGCTCAGATCCTTAAGCTTGCCGTTTTTCCTGCTTCCAACACATGTACTTCAAGAACTGACTGTTCACTTAATGCCTAATATATCCCACACCTTGACAGGTGCCACTGTAACAAGATAATCAATGTTATTCACTTCACTTGTCAGTGGTTTTTATGTTGTGGCTGATCGGTGTATATGCTTGCTTGTGGTAAATGTTGGAGACTGTTTTGACAGTTCATATATGGCTGCACCAAAAAATGTTAATATACAGAAGCAAAAAGACAATAGGCAATGGTACTAGCTTATTTGTTTTCATTTTTATATAGGAGCTGGTTGTGTTCATCTATGTTTGTGTAACTATAACGCCTGCAGAGAACAGACAGACACACACAAAGTCCCTTCCTTGTCCATGATTGGTCCTACCTACCTTAGCATAGCTCCCCACAGCACTTCGATCTAGGGAAGAAAACAGACAGATTACTGAAGGGCAGGGACGCAAGATGAAAGGAGAGGGGGTGTATGAGGTGACGACCAGGACCAAAGGCACTTCACTCTACTCCTATCACTGACACCTCGACTTGATCTGGGCCTGGGCGCGGGATGTTTAGGACACAAAAGCACCTTAACCGAATAACCTACTCACCTATCTATTGAGGGCCCCCACCAAGAGAAAAAAGACAAAACAGTGATCACAAGACAGGTGAGATCCTGCTTCTTCTTTTCTTCGCCCTCTTCACGGGATCTAGGGGGAGCACATTACATCCAAAACCTCATAGTTCTTGAGATTTCAAGCATGTCTGCATTTCAGATTACAACATTTTGAATTGTCCAAGCCTCAGAGGACAATTCTGAAGTGACTGGAAACCCCCTTACACTTGAAACATGACAGTTCTGCTGTGTAGAAGGAAGAAATGGCTTCTAGGAACCAACTGTCTGTATGAAAAAAACTATAACAGTAACCTCTATGGGGTGCGATGAAAAATGAGCAGAGATTTCTGTCAAAATCTCCACCGGGAAGTGTCTCTGAAATGTCTGTGAGACACTTTAAATTCCGCCCTTACTGTATTTTTTTAAAAAAATTAATTGAATGAGTGAGACATTAGTATTCCTTTTGTTGTATTACTTAACAAAGTATTATATTATATTATTTTGGTAAGATGGTCAATAATAATTTATTTAAAGGAGAGTAATATTAGTGTAGGTTTTTTAATGTACAGTTTTTACTACCTCATTTTGTTTATTTAACATACATTATTCACATAATTGCCAACTCTCCCAGAATGTCACAAGAGTCTCACGGACTCCCGGGAGAGTGTGGCAATCTCCCGCATCTGGCAGAATTCTGCCCACTTCCTAGTGAAGTGGGCAGAATTAGGTCCAAAACGCCGTGATTCACTGGGAATCGCAGCATTTGGCCTCGCCCCCCGCATTTGCTTCATTACGTCACGGGAGCAGGGCCAAAATGACGCAAATTTTCGAGCCCCGCCCCCATCACGCCCACCGCTCCCGGAAGCCAACTTCAGCAAGTTGGCAAGTATGATTAGTCATACTTGCCTACTCTCCCGCAATGAGACTCACAAATTTCAGGGATGTCTCCCAGGATAGCAGGCAATTCTCCCGCATCCTGTCCCTGATGGGCCTCAATGACGCAATTCTCCATGAATTGTCGGCCCCGCCCTCTTCCATCCTCCCACCACACCCCTCTTCTGAGGTAGACAGCACAAAGTAGGCAAGTATGAAATTATTACATTTATACACAGTGTACTTTTCTATTTTATTTGTATTGCAGCAAGTGTTTTTTTGTTTTTGGTTTTTTTTCTTCTGAAATTAAGCATTTGGAAACCCCCTTCTTGAAATTCTGCATTTGCCCCTGGGAACTAATACCCCATTCATACTGCACCAAAATCCCGGGTTTTTGCCGGGGCGGCAGTATGAAAGCGGTATTAGACTGAATTTATATATAACTTAACTGACATATGTCATTTAACCTCAATGAATAAAAGATGTGAGATAGGGAATTCCATAGGGGAATAGTTAAAAAAAAATGTCATTCACCTCCTTTAGTATCTACTGGCTTCATTTCAGCATTGACAGAAGGGAAACAAAAATGAGTGAATAGATTTGGGTACAATATTCAGACAGTTGAGCCTTGTATTGTTCCACTTTTACATTGACAACATAAAAACATTTATAATAATAATATATAGATCGTATCAGTTTGATGGGTGCCATTTTCGACAATGTATAATTTAGCTCTGTTATGAAAAGGGCTGTCAGGCCTCAGAGCTTTGCACACAGCTTGTTTTGACATTGTGTAAAACTGGGTGTGCAGAGGAAGTTCTGCAAATCGCAGAAGATGAAACTGATAGTGTTTCTTTGGCGGGTCTTAACGGGACCTTAAGATCAGCTTGGTGTGTTCATTGCTAAGAGAGATTTTATGTGCACGGAACTGCTAATGTGAGTGAGAATCGACAATGAAAAACTGTACTCTAAACTGTAAACTAAACCTGGAGACTTCTGTATGACGGTGAGAAAATTTGTAATTTGTTATTCTAATAGTGTCCGATAAACAATTCTACTATACTTAATAGAGGCAATATAAGATTAAGGCTGAAAACAATTATATGTTCATGTAAATGTAATATAGGCTCAGCAGCCCAAGTAACTGATATGGAGTCTGGTAGCATTGGGGGTCCAGGACCCAAAAGAAAATTTACCATTAAAACCCCTGCCCCCCTAGTTGCTTATTCATTTATTTAGGCGTCTGTGGAGTATTAAAGGAATGTATATATAGTTCTTGTAGTTATATATGACACCTATAGATGTAATTAGGTTCTGCAGTGTTTGGTATTATTTTGCTATAAAGTTGATCTTTTGTTAATTTTGGCTTTAGGATGATGTGTGGAGTGGTGACGAGCCACCAAAATATAAATAGATGATGATGATGATTACTATGAGGTACATTAATTTAATGCTCCTGAGTTTATAAAATGAATTGTTTCATTTATATAGTGGAAAACTTTGTACAGGTCACGACCACATAAGCTATGATCTGCATATACAGTAGGAGTCAGTAATTAAAAATAAGCATAGTTGTTTCTTTTGTGTGAAACATTTGCCTTGTTCCTCAATTGGCTGTAATATTTTGCATGTTCTGTCTGTAGAATTTGTCTTTGAGTGTTCTGTGTCAACTGTCCCATTTCATTTTTGGCTCTTCCAGACTTCTCCCTTAATATACCCCAACAGATCCACAGCGCAAAATGAATTGACACCATCGTCTTTCAATCTCTATTTAAACGGTGGAATGCAAATTTTTAAATAAAGTGCAGAATGCCCCTACTGTTATGTCACCACCTAATGTCATAGAAATTGAATTTTCATTGTCTAAATGACTTCTGTAGACATGAGGTATTCCAAAACGTGCATGTAGAGAGATTAAAAGTTGTATTTAAACTAGTTCCTTCCTAACAATCACCTAGTAAACATGATTAGATAAATCTAAAATATCATAACAATTTCTTAAAGCCAAATTCAATAGATAGTCAATATAATCAATCATAGCAATAATGAAGACGAAGATATAAAAGAGCTTAGCTGAGATGCATTAATAATGTGCAGGGGTGGGACCATTCCTAGGGTTGGTTTGGACCTGGAAAAATTATTTTGTGCTACAGGGACAAAAAGGTAAAATGTACACTGGATTTACAATTTTGAGAGGGGGTGGCCTAGTTCAGCTATCAGCTCTAACATGTAGTGAAGATCTAGATGTGAACAGTATATATATATATATATATATATGTGTGTGTGTGTGTGTGTGTGTGTGTGTGTGTGTGTGTGTGCAAGAACATGCAATATTTGTGCTTCATGCGCAAAAACATTTTTGCATTTGCACCCCCATGTTGTACAACATGGTTTGGTCGGCTGCAAATTTAGCACCCTTAATGTATAACCAAGAACACTGTAACCTAGTGACAACTCAAGATAGAATGTGGTAGATTTAAAATATTTTGGTCCTGATTCATGTTCAGATGTATGCCCATTTGTGAAGCGGCCGATTCCAGTCCTGGCTTTCTCTTACGTACGCTTGTTTTTAGCTGTATTATTTGCACCAGCTACAGTCAGGTGTTAGTCATACATGTCAACTTTATGTTGGCCACATCCGGGAGTTTCTGGAGGGCAGGAGGAGTGTATGGGTGGAGGGGGGCGGTTGTTGTGAATTGTGCCATTTTGGCCCCGCCCCCGGTGAAGTAATGGCTGTTTTGGGTCTTTTTACAGTGGTAAAAAGACCCAAAACAGGCTTTACATCAATGGAGGCAGGGCTGAAAGGATGCAATTCGTGAAGACTCGTGGACTCATGCGCTAAGTGTGGACAAATCATTAGGAGACGGACTTTCAGTGTGGGTGTCCCGTGTAGCCGGATGAGTGACCAGCACACAAGGGGTGGAGCTATTGCTCTAGACAGTGGTAGGTCTTCTTCCAACCACTGTCCCTTCAAACACACTGGCAACGCTACATGCACTACAGTTGGGTGCATGTTGCACCCTCTTAAGGTAGACTAGTATGTAGTTGGGACAAAGTGCGCAAGATAGTCCTACCACAAGTGAGAAAGTTGGCCTCATCAGCAATACGCTCTGCATTACAGCAATCAGAAATACACTGCCACCCCTCCACATTTATCAGTCCCCTCCCCTGTACATTAGAACAATTACCCTCACCCCAGGTTACATCATTCACACACACACACACACACACACACACACACACACACACACATATACTTGTTTTTATTGCATTCTGAGGACCCATGTCTGGAGCATGTCAGGTAGGGACACCTCTTTCTTAATATCCAGTCAACAGAACATTCTAGGGATATGTGTAGGAGTTGTTTGTCACCAGAGTTACCACATGAGATTTACACTTTGCTTAAAGTACTGACATGGACTGCAAGATGGGGAAAGTTTAATGTATTTTGACCTTCTGAGTACTTCCACATTTCCGCATACATACATATATACATAATAATAATATAATAACACTGGTGAGGAAAATTTTATGTATTTTGGCCATCTGAAGACATCCGGATGCCCGCCTACACCAACACATAGAATTGGGGTTACAGCCCTGTTCAACCACTGTGTATCGTTTCAACAAGTTTGACCCCTCGTCAAAGTCCCTATGCCGTTCTTTTTGTAGAATTTCACCTCGGACCAGTTCTGATCTTTCAGTATGCATGGTTCAGCAATGAGGCACACAACACAGTCACGCTTCCAAAAGCACCCGGCATGTCTCTATAAACTTCATCAGGTGTTTCTCCACAGCCTGGACCTCCTCTCTGTCACAGGTTTTTCTGCGCACTTCTTTGCAACCTGAAAGGAAGTAGAGCGGTCCATTACGGCTCTGCAATATGCATGCTACACCTACCTGTGGAAGCCTTGGCTGGGCACTGGTCCTGTGTAGCCAGGTCCCTAGACCACCTCTCTTCTGACATGGAAGTGTTGACCAAACACTTGACCACTTGTCCCTCTGTCACGGGGTATTGCTCATCATCGGCATCTCGCTTTGTAGCTGGACTGGTTCTGAAAGGAAACAGATATGTACATGACCAAAGTAAACCTTAAAAGCATACATCAGACACAAGATTTCCTATTTACCATCCGGATCAATGTGCATCTCATCCAAATTCTTCACTCCACTCTCGGGAGCCATTAACAGTTTGCTGATCTTCGTGAGTTGGAGTCTACCCTCTGGGAGGCGGTAATAGTGCCGGTGCACCCTTATGTCGTGCCTAAGGAAGTCTGCCAACTGATCCAGTTAAGTGTCGTTTAGGTTGAGGACCTTTGAGAGAGTGGCAACGTGCTTCCAAAGCTTCGTTGAAGACTGTGTGGGTATGTTTGACCCCACATTCTCGGGCACACAGTGGTATGCAATAGGAGCTAGTGAAGTGTGACAAGGCAACTGGTCTGGCAAACATGTATACATTTATACATCGACTGCTTCCATTACCCCCTTAAGAAGAGCAATAACAGAGTCGCGTCAATGACTGACCTCATTTTCGCGCGTCTGGATATTCACTGATCGCATTAGTTGAACGTCAGTCAAACTACCAGTAGGCATTACTATTACGCCGGAAATGACAGCGTCGCCCTCAAGTTGCCGTGGTAACTGTTGTCAGGGTTTAGAACATCGGAAAAAGGTACCCCACCCCTTTTGAGTGCTTGGGGATTTGCATGGCCCGGGTTACTTCTAGGGGTGTGCACCGGCCACTTTTGGTGTTTTGGGTTTTGGGTTCTGATTAGCTTGAGGTTTTGGGTTCTGATTTGTTTTGCCAAAACACCCCACGAAAGGTTTTGGTTCTGATTTTGGGTTTTGGGTTCTGATTTTTTTTTAAAAAAAGCATTAAAAGTGCTAAAATCCATATTTTGTTTTTTTTTTCACTCCTACACTATTATTAACCTCAATAACATTCATTTCCACTAATTTCCAGTCTATTCTGAACACCCTTACACCTCACAATATTGTTTTTAGTCCAAAAGGTTGCACCGAGGTAGCTGGATGTCTAAGCTTAGCGACACAAGTGGGCGGCACAAACACGTGGCCCATCATAGGTGGCTGTGTAGGCTTGAATGGCTTTTTGTTGCTCCTCCATCCTCTGCAGCATATAGAGGGTGGAGTTCAAGCGCGTCACTACCTCTTGTTTTAGTTGATGGCAGGGCAGGCACATGCTTTTTTGATGTAGCAGGAACAGTGAACGTAGTTTAATATCTGATACTAATATTTCTGCACTGCAGGAACAGTGAACGTAGTTTAATATCTGATACTAATATTTCTGCACTGCAGGAACAGTGAACGTACTTTAATATCTGATACTAATATTTCTGGACTGCCTTTTGAAGTGTAATCTCGACGGGATTTGGTACCGGGGACACAATACCTCCATCAACCGCCTAAATTCCACTGCACAGATGGCGGACACCGGACGCACGTCTAACACCAACTGTAACAGATTCTGGATACTATATTACTAATCTTGATTAGCACTGGCTTACCTGAGGTGCGGAGTCTAACGATCTCCCCGGTGTTCACCAAGAACCGCCGCAAGGCGGGGTGGGCTTCGCTGCCAGGAGTCGCAGGTCGCAGTCCCCAGGTTCGCCTCAAGATGTAGTACAGCGGAGTGAAGCGGTGGTAGCGGTGTCAAACAAGCCGGTTCGGTACACAGGACTGGAGTCAGGCAGAATCAGAAGGCAACTCGGAGTCAACAAGCCAGGTTCGGTACACGGGTCACAAGAATAGGAGAATGGTCAGCAAGCCGTGTCGGTACACAGGGAACGGAGAGCCAGGGAAGTCAAACAGGCAGAGATCAGCACACAGGAAGACACTGGAAACTGGAAGACACTGCAATCCACGAAGAGCAGGAGCCAGGAACAGGTAAGTGTTGCTCTAACACTCAGCGAGTGTCAGAGTGAGGTTTTTATACTGAAGGGGATTCAAAATCCCCGCCTCTAGGGTTGTGGTCATGTGACCGCCTCCGGGTGCGGTCACATGGTCCTGAATGCGGAAGTGCGGCTGGACGGAGCGGCGGGGATCAGGTAAGTCCGTGACACCAACATAGCTGTTGCGGCCGCAGTTATCCGCTTTGCCATAGGATGACTACTGTCGTACTTCGTGCTCATGGCAAACGACTGTTGGACGGTCAACTGTTTTGTGAAAGACGTAGCGTTCTTACGACTTTCCCTCTGGGAAGGTGACCGACTACCAGCAGCAACAGCAGCAGCGGCAGTAGTAGGCGTACCGCTGCAGGATCCTCCGGAAGAATCCCGGATTGAAGAGGACTCAGTCATGCCGGTGACATGGCCTGCAGGACTATCTCTGATGGAGATTGTGGAGGAAGTTGACGAGGAGGGTGTTGGTGGTGTGTATACAACAGGACCAAGAGATTTAGGTGTCCCTGGACTGCTGATGGTCCTAGCCACAGGTCCTGAACTAAACACTGAATTATGAAGGTTCTTCAGGTGACGTATAAGGGAGGATGTCCCTAGGTGGCCAAGATCCTTACCCCTGCTTATTTGAGCTTTACGTAAGGTACATATGGCCATACATTTGTTGTCCGGATTGGGATAAAAATAACTCCAGACCGAAGAGGTGGATTTTTTGGTCTTCTGACCAGGCATGACAATGGGCTTTTTCATCCCATGGACAACAACTGTTTCCCCCCCCTGGTGCCTCATTTAAGATAACCACATCAGCATCCTCCTCGTCAAGTTCCTCCTCAGCGCCAGCTACATCAATATCCTCCTCCCGGTGTACAACATTGACACCTTCATTAGCCAAATCTGTAACTGGACTGTGGGTGATCCTTCCAGCATATGCAGAGGGCGTGCTGCAAATGGTGGAAGGAGCCACCTCTTCCTGTACAGTGATGGGAAGGTCAGGCTTCGCAACCACCAACACCCTTGGACTCGCCTTGGGGATTTGTGATGCCATCTCTTTAGAAGGCAGAGTTGTTTGCTGTGTTGTTGATGACAGCTTAAGTCTCTAAAATTTTTTAGAGGGGGGGAGGAGGAGGGCTTAGATCCTTGGGTGAAGCTGAACCACTAATCATGAACACGGGCCAGGGCCTAAGCCGTTCCTTGCCACTCCGTGTCGTAAATGGCATATTGGCAAGTTTACGTTTCTCCTCAGATGATTTCAATTTTCTTTTTTTGCTAATTTTAGTGAACTTTGGGTTTTTGGATTTTACATGCCCTCTACTAGGAGATTGGGCATCGGCCTTGGCAGACGACGTTGATGGCATTTCATCGTCTATGTCATGACTAGTGGCAGCAGCTTCAGCATTAGGAGGAAGTGGGTCTTGATCTTTCCCTACTTTATCCTCCAAATTTTCGTACTCCATTATGTGCAGCACAAGACAGCGTACCCCTAAACCATACACACTTTGGGACTGCAGAAACAGTGAACGTAGTAATATAGATTGCAGTACCTATTTTTTGGGACTGCAGAAACAGTGAACGTAGGAATATAGATTGCAGTACCTATTTTTTGGGACTGCAGAAACAGTGAACATTGTAATATAGATTGCAGTTCCTATTTTTTGGGACTGCAGAAACAGTGAACGTAGTAATATAGATTGCAGTTCCTATTTTTTGGGACTGCAGAAACAGTGAACGTTGTAATATAGATTGCAGTACCTATTTTTTGGGACTGCAAGAATATATTGCTCTAGAATATTTTTTATACTTTTTAAATTATTTTTTTATATTTTTTTTAAATTATTTTTTTATTAATTTTTTTTATTTTTTTTTTAAAAAAAATTAAGATTTTTTTATAATTATAAAATTACTATGGACTTAGCAGAAAAAAACACAGGACAAAAGCACCACTGGACTCAGCAGGACAGACACTAGCCAAAGCACCACTGGAATCAGCAGGACAGAGCACTGGACAAAGTACTACTGGACTCAGCTATACAGAGCACTGGACAAAGCACCACTTGACTAAACTAATCAGCAGGACAGAGCACATGATCTCAACAACCTCCCTCTTCAGTGGTTGCAGGGAGAATGAAGATGGCGGCCGCGAGCGGGGCATTTATGACATCCGAGTCTCGCGAGATCCGACGCGAGACTTGGATGTCATAGCCTCGTTTTGGATTCCTTTGGCGGCCGGAAGTACCCGAACAGTGCTTGGATCCCGTCGGATCCGCACTGTTCGGGTGGGCTCGGATTACCGAAATCCGAGCCCGCTCATCTTTAGTTACTTCAGTCTAATTGCGGTGAACATGCTCCATGTGTCAGGCTATTTTTGAGAGGGGCTTCTCACAGTACAGACAGTACTGCTTTTAGTTATACGTCCTGGAGCCATCACTGTTTCTGGATACTGTTTGGACAGACACCGCGTCATCTCGCTGATCATCTGTGTTTAAGACACTGCTGCCAGCAGGTTGGGAATAGACACACGCACACTGCTGTTCCGACAAAAGTGACTCGTGGGACATGCCAGATTTTTATGCTGATTTTTATCAGCAAGGTCCCCTGCATTGATTACCCTTGGGAAGCTTTGTGGGGATCTCATGTTTTGTCCCCACTACGACTAAGGTCTCCACAGTGTTTGTGTGTAAACAGTTCAATGTCTCCACACGCATAGGAATGCAAGTACACACAAACACACATGTGAATTTACCATGGCTTGAACTCACGGCTTCTGTTATTTGGATTTTAGTAATCAAATCTTTATAGAAATATAATGGATGGTGGACTGGATAAGTTCTTTTTGTGGCATTATTTTTTTTATTGTTATGTTAATTTAGGGCGGTTATAGGTAGGTGCTGGAATGTGTATATAGTAATTGGTCTCACAAAACATATTGAAACAATTTGAGACTGCAAACATAGAGAACAATTTGAATGCATGAACTTTTGTTTCATAATCGGGTGCTTTTGATATATGCCTACATGGGCCACGGGCATAGCTGTATCTAGAATGTTGGGGGCACCATAGCAAAAGTTTCAAGGGTTCCACAAGGTTTCCAGACACCCTGTGAGCAAGCTCAATGGCTTTTTTTTTTCTGCTGCTATGACCTCTCTGCAGATCACTTCTTGCGCATAGAGTAAGGGAACACCATGCTATTTTCAGCGGTCACATAGCAGGGAGCTCAGTGGGCAACGGACACTGCAGAGATGACCAGAGTAACACAAGTGACAGCTACCCAGCTCCTAGCACCCAAGGGACTCTGATGGGCCCCATGGCAGCTGCTACCCTGGTAATTACGCCCCTGGCCACAGTAGACATGGTGGTGTAGCCTATTGGTATACTGTGTGTTTTTCACTTTAACATGTGCAGTGTTTTTCAACATGAGCTGCCTTCCATTGTTATAAGGCAGTTTTCTTTCAAGGTTTGGATATTTTACTGTGCAAAACATTTATGACTTTATGATATAGAAATAATACTAAAGTGTTTGAACTCTGGTAAATAATTTCTGTACAAATGTTGAGTTTGAGTTTAACCCTTCGGTGCTCATTAGGAAGGGAAGGGGTCGGCACCCAACAGGATGTGGGCGAGGTGCCGACTAGGTCACCCAAGAACATGTACCAACCCAGCCTGCCACTGGACTTCCCGACTCACTCCTTCTCATTAATCTTTCCCTCACTTCCCTTTAGTTCTTCTTCACTTCCTCTTCTAATCTCTCTAGCCTATTGCGCTGTCCAGTTCATCGCTTCACTGTGTAACTGGGATTCTTCCTGTTGTCAGATGTTCTGTTTACACACTGTTCAATGGCTCAAACTCTCTGCTGATTGATCCAGTCACTAATGATTGGCTGGCTCAGTTGGTGCAGAAGAAAGCTCCCTTCATTCAGCTAATCGTTGATGGAGGGAACTTCGCAACAAGACATTTTAGTGCCCTGGGCAAGAGAGAACCCTGACGTCCCTCCCACCCATCTTGGTGGGAGTAGATGCTGGTGGTGCACCACCTGGGGACGTGCCTAACCATTTAAAAGTGCAAGACTAATTTCCAACCCTGTGCTATACTCTCCTACCTGTTCTTCTAGTTGCTGCTTGCCCAGATCCTGGAATGTTGGGGCCCTGTTTCCAAAAGAGATAGTTACTATCCAACTTCTGGAATATTGATAAATGAGTCAACAATCTAGGCCTCCCTCCATCCCAACTAGCCTCAACATTAAATCAATAGCTTTTTGTTTTAATGCACAGGCCTCCTTCCACCCACTCAGCCCCAGAGTTTAATTAATATCATTCACATTTAATAACTATGCGTGTTTCCCCCCATATAGCCCCAACATTTTAACATCACTGTCCTTCCCCCTAACCAACTGACATTAAATTAATAGTGTTTGTTTAATAAATAAGCCTCCTTCCCCACAAACAGCCCCAACAATAAATTAATAGCACTCACATTTAATAGTTATTAATAGACCTATTTTGCTCCCACCAGCCTGACATTAAATGATTAACCTTCCCATTTAATAAAGACATATCACCCCACCAAACTGACATTAAGTTAATAGCATTCCCATTTAATAAAAATACCTATTTCTCCCCCTACCAGCTCTGAGGTTAAATTAATAGCATTCCCGTTTAATAAAATTGCCTATTTCCCCCACCAGCCCCAAATAAATAGTATAGTATTAGTATAGTATTTAATAGATACTTTTATTCCTAATAAAGACATCACTGCCTTAACAAATTACCAGTTTATTTTTTAGAATTAATTATACTTTATTATTATACCACAAAGATAATCCCCCTGCTCTCCATCCCCAAGCCCCTTTGAATTCCATCCCAGTGGTCGGCGCCACCCTCATTACGGCCCTGCCATATTCCTTGGTGGAAAACTAGGTGGACTAGATTAAATGAAAATGTTTTGTAAATTATTTCCAGTGTCTGATCTATAATCAGTTAAGGTACAGTGGCTGTTTTACATTCAGGGATTCTAACATTGTCTGGTAAAAGATAAATGATAGTGCTTTGTTCAGAATCAATGTGGGGAACAGTGGTTGGTACACAATGAGGTGCCCAGATGCTGGTAGAGTGTGAGGGGAACAGTGGCTGGTACAGAATCTATAAGGGTGCTGGAGACTGGTGTAATCAATTGGGGGGACAGTGGTCATATATAATCAATGTGACCTCTTGTGTTTGAAATATAATAAGTTAAGGTTGTAGAAATAAGAAATGAAGGGCACATTGGTTGGTACCCATACAATTAGAGGCACAGTGACTGGCAGAAAATCAATTAGGATCACAGTGGCTGATTAATCAATTGGGAGAACAGTAATCATATATAAACACAAAGGAAACAGTAAGCATATAATATTTTGATTTATTTCTTCATATGTAGCACCACATTCATGTTTATATTGAGTACAAATCATGTTTATTTTCTAGTTGCACATTTGAACTAATTCTCTACAGATATCCCCCACCCCATTCTTCCCATATCCCACTTCTCTACCCCCTGCCCCGCCCCTCATTCATTCTTTCTAGATCCTCTAGCCCTTTTCTCCAGAGCCCCCCCCCTCTCTCTTGCACCCTGGGTATAATGTACTTTTTTTTTTGCAATAATTTTTTCCACTGTTTCATTCCTGTTCCTCCCTTTCTCTCTCCCTGTGCATATGTGTACTGGCATGTCCCTGCATCACTGGCATTCCCATACTATTAATCACCTTGGGCATTCTTTATAGTGAAGAAAATGTGTGAAATAGAAAGGTTGTATAGATACTTTTGCTCAGATTTAGTTACAAAGTAGGACTGAAAATTAAAAAATATGTAGTAAAAATATGTACTATTAGTGGCCCCTGTTGCTACTTTGCAAATTCAGGAATGATATATATATATATACATATATATATATATATATATATATATATATATATTATATATATTCATTCATTCATTCATTCAGTGTAACTGGTACATCTGTAAGTGACTTTTATTCATGTACCTTTATTTTAGATTTTTAAAATTGGCTCTCACATATTTGCCACGTCTCCCTACTTTCCAGGGTCGGCCTGGTCCCCTTCTGTATAACACTGTGCCCCTCTCCATGTCTTACGATGTGCCCCTCTCCGTGTCTCACGATGTGCCCCTCTCCTGTCTCAGACTGTGCCCCCCTCCCTGTCTCACACTGTGCCCCCTCCCTCATTTCAGCCCCCCCTCCTAGAGCTCTCATTAAGACTACCTCACTTACCTTGCAGTGTCTTCCTGTTTGAGGCGCAAGGAGTTATGGGACCCCATTCAGCAGCAGTCAGCCTCACGATAGGATGCCTGTTGCTTTCCAATCTCCACCAATTCCTTTCATTGTGATGCCCCTGTGCGGTGGCAAAAAATGTGTTAATACATTTTTAGAAAAAAAAAAAGTGATGCAGTGCGGTAGCAGTGGGCCCCATTATCTCCATGGGCCCCGGTGTGGTGCACTAGCTGCACCACCTGTAGTTTGGCCTCTGGCAACCGTGCTTTCACTGTGTGTTCTTTGTAAAAAAAAAAAAGATTATATAAATGATGCTTTCTTTAAGCTCAAGAGTTAATCTAAATCAGTAAGTCACTATGAGCCACTATCCCATACCTTTCCCATGATTGTTATGTGTTCCTTTAAAGTGTGATTCATTGTACTGTTTCAGAACACTCAGCAAGTATCATATTCACAAGGTGTGCTGTGTTCCAAGAATTGACACCAAATACCTCTTCTACTGTCTCTCCCTTTTCTCAGTCAATGAGCAAATCACGTCATCTTAACATACTGTAGTTTTCTCCAGTGGTGTAATATTGACAGACTATAAACATACACTGCCAATAGAAATGATGGTGAAAAGAACACACTTGAAATTTAAAATTATATTTAACTGTTGTGTGTAAAAATTAGAGATGGTCACTGACCCCCGTGTTTTGGTTTTGGATTCGGTTTTGGATCTGGATTACCGTCGTGTTTTGGTTTTGGTTTTGGTTTTGCAAAACCTCCATTGCGTGTTTTGGTTTTGGTTTTGGTTTTGTTTGGTTTTGTTTTGCTATTTTTTGGGAAAATCCATGTTTTTGGGCCTAAATTAACCCAATTTAGTGCTCCAACTGTTTTAGAGACAAGTAATCTAATTGTTGAGGTAATAAATCATCCCAAAAAACAGTTTAATTCTTCGTTGGTAGGCCTATTCTACACACAAAACAGATTGTCTTCCTCTCCATCTATGCATATTGGCAATGCAGCCATCGTCTTTGAATGTATATTACACCCTACACTTATAGTTAAATATGTAAAGAAATGGAAAAAGCCAGTTTGGTTTCTGTCTCTCAAGGCCCCCCTCCACTTGTATAAAATACCAAAAAATTCAGCCATTATAGACTGTACAATATTAATTGACATGGAGAAAGCCAGTTTGGTTTCTGTCTCTCAAGGCCCCCCTCCACTTGTATAAAATACCCAAAAATTCAGCCATTATAGACTGTACAATATTAATTGACATGGAGAAAGCCAGTTTGGTTTCTGTCTCTCTAGGCCCCCCTCCACTTGTATAAAATACCCAAAAATTCAGCCATTATAGACTGTACAATATTAATTGACATGGAGAAAGCCAGTTTGGTTTCTGTCTCTCTAGGCCCCCCTCCACTTGTATAAAATACTAAAAAATTCAGCCATTATAGACTGTACAATATTAATTGACATGGAGAAAGCCAGTTTGGTTTCTGTCTCTCTAGGCCCCCCTCCACTTGTATAAAATACTAAAAAATTCAGCCATTATAGACTGTACAATATTATGAAAAATGGACAAAGCCAGTTTAGGGTCACTCTGTCTATGACACCCTACCCTTAAGGATAAATTGCCCTAACAGCAGCCTTTCAAGATGGTATGTGATATGGAAATGCCACAAGTCCCTTTCCTCTTTGGGGGTAGATTGCACCCTACACTTACATAGAAAGTTTTAAAAAGATGTTATCGGCATCATCTTCAGCTTCATCCTCACCCTCATCAGTGTTATCGTCATCATCACAGACTATCAATTCATCGCCGCTTGAATCCGCCATTAGAGAACAGTCAGTGCTTGCATGTCTTGGATGGTGAAGGCCTTCCTCGTGGAAGATGTAGTTCATTTTTATAAACATCATTTTCTCCACATTTTTGGGAAGTAACCTTCTACGGCGATCACTGACTAAGTTCCCTGCTGTGCTGAACACTCGTTCAGAGTACACACTGGAGGGTGGGCAGCTTAGGTATTGCAAAGCAAGTTTGTACATGGGTTTCCAAATAGCTTGCTTTTCTTCCCAGTAAGGAAAGGGACTGTCTGACATTTCCATATCAACTACCTCTTGAAAGTAATCCTCCACCATCCTTTGCATGTTTATACTCATATTGGATGGACTTATGGGCAAAGTGACACTTTTTTTTGAAAAATCCTTCAAACCAGCCCAGATGTTAAATTGTTCTCGTCTGCCCCCTGTGTCTTCCCTGCTTCTTTTTTGGAAATTTAATTTTTTACGAGCAACAGCTTGAGAAAGTGAAGGAGGACACGTCGTCAAGCCGAGGCCCAGTTCAGCGGCCAACTTGCTGAGCAATAGCTCCTTGCAAAAGTTCACATCTCGCTCATTTACAAGTAAAGACTCAATGTAGGTTTTAAACCTTGGATCAAGCACAGTGGCCAAAACGTACTGATCCGAGTTCAAGATCTTAATAACTCGAGGATCATTGTGAAGCGAATTAAGTACTTGATCGACAAGGCCAACATACTTTGCTGAATTGCTTGCTTTCAGCTCCTCCTTCATTTTCTCAAGCTGCTTTTCCAATAGTCTAATTAAAGGAATGACTTGGCTCAAACTAGCAGAGTCTGCACTGACCTCACATGTCACAACTTCAAATGGTTTCAGCACCTTGCACAGCACTGAAAGGATTCCCCACTGTGCAAGAGTGAAATACATCCCCCCTCCTTTCCCAATGTCATGACTTGTGCAATATGCTTGGATGGCTTTGCGCTGTTCCTCCATCCTCTGAAGCATGTACAGGGTGGAATTCCACCGAGTTACCACCTCTTGCTTAAGTTGGTGGCAGGGCAAGTTAAACTGCTCTTGGAGCTGCTGTAATCTCCTACATGCTGTGGCTGAATGCCTGAAATGGCCTGAAATTTTACGGGCCACCGAAAGCATCTCCTGCACCTCACGGTTGTTTCGTAGGAAGCTCTGCACCACCAAGTTGATGGTGTGAGCAAAACAGGGAATATGTTGGAAATCACCCAGCTGTAATGCTCGCACTATATTGTTGGCGTTATCTGAAATGACATACCCTGGGGAGAGTCCGAGTGGTATAAGCCATGCATCAATCACATCTCTCAGTTTGCGTAACAAATTGTCAGCCGTATGCCTGTTAGTGAAGCCGGTGATACAAAGAGTGGCCTGCCTGTGACAAATGTTACGTAGTGGTGTACATGCTGCTGCTGTTCCTGCTGGTGAAGGTGAATGACCAACCCAGTGGGCTGTCACAGTCATATAGTCTTTGGTTTGGCCACTTCCACTTGTCCACATATCTGTGGTTAAGTGAACAGTGGGCAGAATGGCATTTTTCAGCGCAATCTCTACATTTTTACACACTTTTTGGTATAGTTGTGGAATAGCTTTACGGGAGAAATGGTGTCGCGATGGAATTCTGTAACGCGGACACAAAACCTCAATTAACTGTGAAAAACCAGCTGCGTTTATGGTGGAGATTGGACGCAGATCTAACACTAACATTGCAGCCATGGCGTCTGTGATTCGCTTGGCGACTGGGTGACTGCTGTCATATTTGCTTCCCCTCGCAAAGGATTGTTTCACAGTTAATTGCTGAAATGTAGGACTGCTCATTTTATTCACCTGCCTCTGGGATGACGATTCACCCCCAGCAGCAGCAACAGCAGCAGCAGGACTAACGCTTTCTTCAGAGGAATCAATAATAGTGCCGGAGTCATCCAGCCTTAAGTGGGATGCCGGGCTAACTCTGAGCGCTACTGAGGATATTGATGAGGATGGTGTGGTGGGTGTATTTTGTGGCCGTCGGTATGTCGGTGAGCGGAGGGTCTTAGCTGATGAGGGAGTGCTTGTATTCTTTTGGGAAGAACTTTCAGCTTTTCCCAACACTTTGCCATGAACTCTCGTTAAATGGCGTAACATAGACGAGGTTCCAAGATGGTTAAGGTCCCTCCCTCGACTGACTGTGGCTTCACATACACTACAAATGGCTATACAATTGTTGTCTGGATTTGGGTAGAAATAATTCCACACATAAGAAGTGGATTTTTTTGTTTTATGCCCAGGCATGACAATGGCCTTTTTCTTGTCACGTGCCAGAACTGCTGCCACTGGTGCAGGACTTACACAAACAACCTCATCCTCATCAACATCCTCATTAGCGCCCTCGTCGCCTACACAAATCTCCCCCTCATCCTCTTCTAATTCCAAAGTGGCATCCTCAATTTGGGTATCACCGGCTACACTCGGGCTATTAAGGCACACATCAGCAGAATGCTCACGATTAGACATCCCACTGTTGGATGGACTCTCCACAGGGATTGTTGTCATTTGTGAATCAGAGCAAATATTCTCCTGTAATGCCTCACTGGTATCTTGCAGCTCAGCTTTGACGCGTAACAGTAGTTGTGCACCAATTGTAGGCTGGGTAACTTTTTGGGATCTGCCACTAATAGCCAAAGGTGAAGGCCTCATTCTCTCTTTGCCACTGCGTGTGTAGAATGGCATGCTTGCAATTTTTTTTTTATCGTCACTTAACTTTTGCTCAGTTACACTTCGTTTTCGCTTCAATACAGTAAATTTTTTTTTGGTTTTTGTTTTTTGCACTAATTTGAAAACACTCTGTTGTTTGACATCGCCTTGGCCAGATGACGTACTGGGAACACTAACATCAGGACTGGTGACAGAACCTGGTTGCTCATTTAGATCATATGTGGACTGCTTTGAATCCATTGCGTAGATACTGCTGACAGATATGACTTTTGACAGCCAGAAATATTAATGCACAATTAGGGAGGACACCCCAAAAACACTGAGGAGTGCTAAAATTTATTGAGTAGATACTGCTGACAGATATGACTTTTGACAGCCAGAAATATTAATGCACAATTAGGGAGGACACCCCAAAAACACAGAGGAGTGCTAAAATTTATTGAGTAGATACTGCTGACAGATATGACTTTTGACAGCCAGAAATATTAATGCACAATTAGAGAGGACACCCCAAAAACACTGAGGAGTGCTTAAAATTATTGAGTAGATACTGCTGACAGATATGACTTTTGACAGCCAGAAATATTAATGCACAATTAGAGAGGACACCCCAAAAACACTGAGGAGTGCTTAAAATTATTGAGTAGATACTGCTGACAGATATGACTTTTGACAGCCAGAAATATTAATGCACAATTAGAGAGGACACCCCAAAAACACTGAGGAGTGCTAACATTTATTGAGTAGATACTGCTGACAGATATGACTTTTGACAGCCAGAAATATTAATGCACAATTAGGGAGGACACCCCAAAAACACAGAGGAGTGCTAAAATTTATTGAGTAGATACTGCTGACAGATATGACTTTTGACAGCCAGAAATATTAATGCACAATTAGAGAGGACACCCCAAAAACACTGAGGAGTGCTAACATTTATTGAGTAGATACTGCTGACAGATATGACTTTTGACAGCCAGAAATATTAATGCACAATTAGGGAGGACACCCCAAAAACACTGAGGAGTGCTAAAATTTATTGAGTAGATACTGCTGACAGATATGACTTTTGACAGCCAGAAATATTAATGCACAATTAGGGAGGACACCCCAAAAACACAGAGGAGTGCTAAAATTTATTGAGTAGATACTGCTGACAGATATGACTTTTGACAGCCAGAAATATTAATGCACAATTAGAGAGGACACCCCAAAAACACTGAGGAGTGCTTAAAATTATTGAGTAGATACTGCTGACAGATATGACTTTTGACAGCCAGAAATATTAATGCACAATTAGAGAGGACACCCCAAAAACACTGAGGAGTGCTTAAAATTATTGAGTAGATACTGCTGACAGATATGACTTTTGACAGCCAGAAATATTAATGCACAATTAGAGAGGACACCCCAAAAACACTGAGGAGTGCTAACATTTATTGAGTAGATACTGCTGACAGATATGACTTTTGACAGCCAGAAATATTAATGCACAATTAGGGAGGACACCCCAAAAACACAGAGGAGTGCTAAAATTTATTGAGTAGATACTGCTGACAGATATGACTTTTGACAGCCAGAAATATTAATGCACAATTAGAGAGGACACCCCAAAAACACTGAGGAGTGCTAACATTTATTGAGTAGATACTGCTGACAGATATGACTTTTGACAGCCAGAAATATTAATGCACAATTAGGGAGGACACCCCAAAAACACTGAGGAGTGCTAAAATTTATTGAGTAGATACTGCTGACAGATATGACTTTTGACAGCCAGAAATATTAATGCACAATTAGGGAGGACACCCCAAAAACACAGAGGAGTGCTAAAATTTATTGAGTAGATACTGCTGACAGATATGACTTTTGACAGCCAGAAATATTAATGCACAATTAGAGAGGACACCCCAAAAACACTGAGGAGTGCTAACATTTATTGAGTAGATACTGCTGACAGATATGACTTTTGACAGCCAGAAATATTAATGCACAATTATGGGGGACAACCCAAAAGCGCTGGGGAGTGCCAAATATGAAGAAAAAATAATAAACCTCTATCCTCCTCTCTGCACTAGCGATTTTGGTTAGAGCAATTGCAAGAACAATATTGTATTCTTTCTCTGTCCCTGCTCTAATTAGCCTATGACTACACCCTGCTCTCTCCCTCTGTCAAATGGCGATGGATTGCTGTGGAGGCGTGTATTTATAAAGTTGAAGTATCGCGAGAACCGAGTCCCGAGATCCGACGACGTCACAATGACGTTCGGCCTCGATTTGGATTCGGAATTGGCGGGAGAGTACCGAGCTGCTCAGCTCGGTACTCGGATACCCAAAGTTCGGGTGGGTTCGGTTCTCGGAGAACCGGACCCGCCCATCTCTAGTAAAAATCTTTATCTATGTTCGGGAGCCTCTTATAGAAAATAATGAAAAGCAAGATGCTTTCCTTATATTGAGGAGCTGGTAATATTCAAAAGAAATATATAGAATAATACTAAAGATAGTTTAAATAAGGATAAACAAAAAACATTTAATGAGATCATCATTGTTTAAAACTTTGAGTACCACTGTCCTAAAGGGAATAGTGCCTACCCTACAAATAATCAATGAAAATAAATATTACATCAAAAATAAAGTCCTTTCTTTTTACGTTTCACTTTTGCTGTATTGTTTGCGCTTATTAGTAGTATTGGCAAGCTTCAATTACCGATTAGGACCTGAAACACGCAATGTGAAAGCTTAAATTCTCTTCCTATGCCCAGTGCTCCAAACAAGTAATGGTGGAGGTCTGGGTGTGTGTATCCCCCAAATCAGTATTCTGGAAAGTCCTTTTGAGAGAAAAGGATCTGAAACTGGAAAAAGACCAACCCATCTGGTTTGTTATGGTGATATGAAATAAAATGTCTTGCTATATAACTTGTTATACACAAGTTATACAAAAGTATAATTGAAGTTTTCCATAATTTTCCGTAAAAGGTCCCCTTAGTTTTACCAAAGTATTTCAGTTAGACAGAAAGGTCAATGAACATATATGAACGCTGTGGTTTTGAAAAATTTTGGGTGATTGGTTTGTTCCTTTCATGTCTGAAACTAATTTGCAGACAATACAATGAAGACTTCCCAATAAGGGACTCTTTTGTAGTGATGTGATGGGATCATTGTCTCACAAATTCACTGAGCTACTGGGACCATCCTAGGTTTGCAGGTTGCATCCTTAACAAGTGACAGTGAGCTTGCAAAATCCCATTTATTTGATTCCTTGGTGTCCTATTGATGTTAATGAATTTGACTTGATTCTTACTGGCTTTTTTTGTTGTTGCTGTTTATGTGTTGTGCCATAAAGTAATTTATGTCTTTCTGTGTTTCATTATGGCAGGAGTCTTTTTCCCACCAACAACCGACTGTCTTCTTTAATCTATCAAAGATAAATTAATTAAGCCTATTGCTAACTAAAAAAAATAAATTGCTTGCACTCAGCTACATAGCAAGCGCTGGATCTCATGGCATGTAAACATCAACAAATGTATTTATTTGTGAATATTGCAAGACACTTTTCAAATTAGATAACAGTTAACAGTTCATTCACTTGCTGGTTGGTACAGCTACAATCCCCTCACAAAAAGTGAGTTTCTAAATATAGAAACTTTTTTTTTTGACATCTAAGAATCAGGTCAAACAAGAAGTAAGGAATCATAAACTAGGGAAATTACTTTGTATTCGTCAATCTTTGCTGGTGAATGATGTTAATAATAACAATAATAACATTTTAAATATTTTGTGCCACCGTATAGATTTTGAAGTATAGATTTCACTGCAATATCCCAGAGTTTTATACTGTACCAAGAATTATTCTGTTTGAATGTGTATCTGTGATAAATGAATGGATGTTGCCATGCTGTTTAGTTTGCCAAATTAAAGTAAAATACCATTTATAGAGCTCAAGGGAATGAGTCCCCAACTTTCACACAGCTCTCCTGCTTTTCTAATAGATTGACATTTGCAATATGTGATAACACATTATAATGAAGCTTAACAGTTTTAAATATGCTATATTATAATGTATCAGGAAGCTGAAGAGCTGCGTGTGAATGCAGGTTTGCAGACCCGTCCAATCATTTTCATGCAGGCAGCTGAGAGGCTTTATCAGGCTTGAATTGCCAGATATAGGTAAGTACAAATAAAAGAAGTGACTGCTATTAGCAGGGAGCACGGAGAGTCATTAAAGGGTGAGAGGGAGTGCAATCTATTAACAGGATTATAATCTCATCATTATTCTTAGTTTCATTGTGCCTAGTACAATGAAATGCATATTCTAAACATATCTCTTTCCCTCTGCATAGGCTATGAGGAAATGCTTTGCTTGCTGTGTAATAGACCTGCCCACTCATCTGAATTATATATATATATATACTTGCCTACTAGGCAACCTCCCGGAGACTTGTGGAGGACCAGCCCCTGCCAGTCAATTTCACTAATGTCTGAGTTTTCTATGGTGAAGCAACGGTGTAACCCCGTCCCCTACACTTGTCACATGACCTGTCCTCCGGGATCTCTCGGAGGGCAGGTTTTAAAAGTTGGCAAGTATGATTATATCATACCATGCTCCCAGTGATACCAGTGATACCACACCAGGGGCGCACGCAGGGGGGGGGGGGTTTCTGGGTCTCCAGAAACCCCCCCCCTCCGCTAAAGAAGTGTCCTACATAGCGGCACTGTACTATATAGCAGCCGCGGCGCTGTCAAAGAAGCGTCTGCGGCGCCCGCAGACGCTTCATTGACATCGCTGCGGCTGCTGTATAGTAAAGTGCTGCCGAAACGGAGCTGCTGCGCATGCTTTTTTTTTTTTTTTATGGGTGGAGGGGTAACCCCCCCTTAAAAATCCTCAGTGCGCCCCTGCACACAAATTCTTTGCCACTAGGTCATACCTTCAAGCTATTTTATTGTGGGGTAAATTTATCAAGCTGCGGGTTTGAAAAAGTGGAGATGTTGCCTATAGCAACCAATCAGATTCTAGTTATCATTTATGTAGTACATTCTACAAAATGACAGCTAGAATCTGATTGGTTGCTTTAGGCAACATCTCCACTTTTTCAAACCCGTAGCTTGATAAATTGACCCCTGTCATCTCAACAAGATTGGCTCAAAAATGCTATGGGAGAAGATAAAGGGACTACTGGGAAAATAAGTCAATGTAAACCGTACAAGTCTTATAACAAGAATAATTCATACATGTGTTCCTTAATATATGATATATACAGACAAAAACAAAGGGGAAACAACAAATGAAGGTTAGAGTCTTTGACCGGAGCACCCCTTTAAAATATATACAAATTCCAAACTTATTGGAATAACAAAGAATTCAAAGTACTGCACCATTTTAAACAACCCCTAACATATGTGTATGTGAATACATGAACCTGCTATGTACAGGTTGTATGCAACTGTTCTTGTTGCTCTCCAGAAGGCAGACTTGCATGCTTGCTCACTCTGTGTCTGAGGCTGAAGCTTCTGATTAGTCTCTCGCTTGCTTAGAAACCACTTCCTCTGGGCTGTGACCAAGTACAAAAATTGTTTACCCTCGAACAGCTTTTAGTCAGATTCTTGTTTCAGTTTTGTCAAACTGGAAGTTGCCGAGGTTAATGTTCATTTTACTTTACAGAAATGACTGTTTTTTGTATGTTTGACTAGGGTGAGAGAACCTATTGTATTCGTTCTACATCTCCTAAACATCTGTTAGAATCCAGCCATGTAGTGGTCATGCCTAAAGCAACATTAAGTCAATTAGAATCTTAACAGCAGCCTGTGCATTAATAGGCAGGGTTGGATTGGATGATACCAACATTTAGGGCAACATATAGGGCATCTAATCATTAACAAGGGAATAAGGTAGCACAGTGGTGAAGTGGTTAGCACTTCTGCCTCACAGCACTGGGGTCATGAGTTTAATTCCCGACCATGGCCTTATCTGTGTGGAGTTTGTATGTTCTCCCTGTGTTTGCGTGGGTTTACTCCGGGTGCTCCGGTTTCCTCCCACGCACAAAAAAAACCCATAGTAGCCAAAATGACGCGATTGGCATCGTCCCGCCCCCTCCCGCCCTCCAGTCTCGCCCCCTCTCCCGGAAACAAGTTTCCGAGAGTTGGCAACTATTGTGTATGTGCATCGGATGGGTTGGGGGGAAGGGTAGGATTTTTAATGTGGCATGCTTTGAAACCAAATGATTATACTGTGCACTACATCACATCCACAGGTCATTCCAAAAATTATTCTTCAGTAATTCAATAATATAAGCTGTATTGACTTCCTGTGGAACATCAATAGAATTATGTATTTCAGTCTAAACACACATTGTACCGGCTGACTCATTATGCTAAAACCACTTCACTGTAACAGTGCTTAATACCACAATGGTAAATTCTGTGAATAGCACTCACTTATCATACAAAATAAATAGTACAAAATAAAGTAAAGAACACATTTTACCAAAACACAGCTGCCAGCTGCATTGCACTGCTAGTCCCTGTAAACCTGTCTATAACAAACCAGTGTTTGAGTATTTTAAAAGGATAGTATTTTCAAATATTTTTTTGGTTACTCAGTTGGGCATGTCTAACTATGTATGCCGATGTACGTCAGTGTCTGCATGGCTCATTGTTTTCTTGTGTTTTTTTTTTTCTCTACGACGTGTGGTCTGTGTAAAATCAATACTACTTTTATGTCAGGTTAGAGCTAACTGCTGCCATGTGCAGAATGAAGGTCTATATCAGCATCATTTTTTTTTGTGTGCTCCTTAACCGTTTCCCTGCCACCAGCATAAATTCTACATTGAACCTATACAACAGATGGTAGAATTTATTTCACTAAGTATCCGCACCCACAGTTTTTGAGCTGAGAGGCACTGGCTCACAGGTTAGTAGTGTTCGGGTGTAGAGTAAAAAATAAAAATTCCTTAAGTGGCCGACGCAGTGGAGAAAATGGTGTTGCCTTCTGACATGCATATTTAGCAATGACCGATGGCAATAAAAAAGAAAAAGAAAAACTTCTAAAAGGATGTATAAAGTAGATGAGAGTAATTACATGGTCTTATCTGTTTATTTACAATAGCTAAGGAGACAAACGATTTCTGTTATCTAAAGTGAGGATTGTCAATTCTTGTTTTAGTAAAAAACACTTTTCTATCCTAAAGCTGTTTCAAATGGTAAATGAATAGTAGAATAGTAAAATAAATGTATTCTCTTTATAGATATGATAAAAAAAATGAATCCGTACAAATATTTGCCTCTGGTTAATATACATAGTTAATTAAACATAAGTTGCAAACATTATTCTCAAATTGGCTTATGTGTATGTATATGTATTGCACAAGGCATTCAAAGTGAATGTGTGTTGTTAGAGGAAATCTCAGTGATGTCGGAACCTGAATGAAGCCTCCAATGCAAAGCAATGCTAATTGGTTCATAGAAATGGATCATTAGATTCAAATTTGCATTTGATCTATTAGTGCTGAATATAGGGGAGAACAGGAGTCTTAGGTAATTCCTTCCCATAGATTGTAAGCTTGCGAGCAGGTCCTTCTCACCTCTTTGTCTGTTTTACTCAGTTTGTTTATTAGTTTACTATGTTTGTCCCCAATTGTAAAGCGCTACGGAATATGTTGGCGCTATATAAATAAATAATAATGATGATGATGATGAAAGTCTATCCTGGTTAAAAACAAAGCATAAAATGTAGCGAGAGAAAAAAATGTTTTCAATGCATTGCTCCTGTCCCTATAGTAAACCCAAATCTTGAGAAAAGTATATACTGTATGTATGTGTATATATGGAATCATATATATTTCAAATATCACAAAATGAAACCAGGGGATATAAGAGAAGCAATAAAAATATTATAATTAATTAAACTCAATATTTAAAAAACTTGTGTGCTCCGATAGAAGAACAAATTCTTTGCATAATATAAAATCCAAAATTGGCCACATCTAACAACAAATGCCAGCCCTGGTGCACTCACATTGCTTAGATAGAAACACAATCATTTCAATAATAGAATAAGGAAAGGCACTCACATGTCTTCTTAAGTAACTACATACCAAGATTCAGAAGCAAGGCCTTGGAGATCAATTCGCTCCATCAAAATCTAAGTACTGGCGCTTCTTTTAAAGGACCCACCACTATTTGAGAAACCAATCACCAACAAGCTATCATGTCCACTAAATATATCAAAAAGAAAGCCTGTCAAATTATGAACAAAAGTCTTTTCATTATATTAAAATATCTCAATCCTGGCCTGAGTTTTTGTTTTGTACTTGCAAATGACAGAATTTGCATTGATTTTTTCCGTTTTTATTTTGTAACAGCAAAAAGTAAACGGAGGTCAAAATAGACATTTTAAATCATAATACAACAGTCAGATATAAGTGGGCAGATTCAATTCCCCGCATTGTTCTTTAGTACAACGTGGGCTACGCACTATTCCCATTACTACGGTAGTAGATGCGTATGGGCAGCATGGTGGCTTAGTGGTTAGCTCTTCTGTCTCACAGCACAGCCTCATGCGTTTGATTCCCGACTATGACCTTATCTGTGTGGAGTTTGTATGTTCTCCCCGTGTTTGTATGGGTTTCCTCCAGGTGCTCCGGTTTCCTCCCACACCCCCCAAAAAAATATTAGGTTGATTGGCTGCTATCAAATTGACCCTAGTCTCTCTCTGTCTGTGCGTGTGTGTATGTATGACTGTAAGCTCCAATGGGGCAGGGACTGATGTGAGTTGTGATGTGTACAGCACTGTGAAATTAGTATATAAATAGGTCATGATGATTATTACCGTCAGTACGGTAATTTCAACACTGGTTGTTGCTCGCAGCTCTATGCATTAAAAGCACCGTACTAACGGTAATAATGTGCGTCCTGCGTTGTCCTTAAGAACAGTGAATCTGCCCCAAGGTGTCTTAACAAATAATACAAATATCATATATACCCATGGCCAGCCTACTGGGATTATAAACATTGTATACCAAAATAAAGCTAAACTTTGCTAGTGTAACCATCCAGTATTAAGTATGTGATAAGAACAAATTGTGGTATGCAATTTAAGTAAATACGGGAAGAGGGGGTAGTGCTTCACTATTGTGAAAAGGGCACTTTTTTTACACTTTCAAACTCTGATAAATATGTATTTTTATTCCAACTTCTTTGAGACCTTTCTTAAAGACAAGGTATACATTACCAGTGGGAGCTGGGGCTGCCCTACTTCTTGTGCTTGGTGAACTGTCCAGGGCCTGAGGTTCAGCTAAATCCAGGATTTAAGGTGAATGTGAAATGTGTACCTTAATTCTGTCTGGTGCTTTTCTAATCCTTCGTAACATTTGTGAGATGTAGCTTTGCAAATATCTATCTATCTGTGAATATTAGTTATAGCTTCTTTATTAGTCAACTTGTAGTCTAGCGGCCGATGGAATCCAGGTAGGAAGAGAGCCATTTAAAAAAAAAAATGTCCTGGAATGTTTTCAGCCTTAGAATTGGGAGCCTGAAATTAAACATTATAAAATAGTTATTTGTTGTTCCAATTAAGCAAACATAATGCAAAATGAGGGCTCCCCTCCCCTCCTTATTGAAACAGAAAACCAAGACATCATTATGACCATGTCTATTTTAAGATAAAATGTGTCACTGGACAGAAATCAAGGTGGGGTTCTTACACTTTGAATGTTGTGATGCTGACATCAAGTCCTGAACGTTACTGAGCGCAACCTGCATTTAGTATTGTACACACGTATTTAGTCTTTGCATGCTCCCGAATTCATCAAGGCACGGATCTCAAGATACGTGTGCTGTTGAAATGCAGTGTACGTCCAATACCTATGTGGACTATTAATTTGCAAAAGAACGCACAGTAAAAAAATTACAATTGATTTAATCTCACCTGTTAATAATAAAGGCATTAATGATAAAACAGTTATAAATAAAAAGTGTTTCATTATGTTTTTTGTACAAAAAATACATTTATTAGGAGGTTGTTAATGTCTACTGAGCAGAAAATAAATTTTTACAGTTGCTTGTGTTTGCAAACACATGTTATAGCATGCATACAAGACTGTCATCATTACTGATCAGGACTTAGACTAGCTTTGTAGCTGGAGCAAGAGATACGACAGAAAAACAAGTAACTTTGATATGTGTTTGAGCTTGGCACGCCCGTGCCGTACATTGACTATGGAGTTTGGCATGCCCCTACTGTACATTGACAACGTTAAAATGCCCCTTTCCTTCTCTGTTCACTCCCTGAAATCGTAGGCTATAGTAAGTGTCCTTTGCATTTGAAGACGCAGCAGACAAGGCTGCCTTCACGGACGTATGTCCCGAATCTGTGCATGCGCAGAGTGATTTTGCATTTGATATGCTGAAAATTGGCAGATATTTGCCTTGATGAATCAGGCCTAATGAGATTTAATTTTGGACAACATACAGGTCCATTAAGGTTGCCTCTTCTATGCTTATGGTAATTGCTGCTTTGGCCTATAGAAGGGATGGACACAGCCATTCTGCTGCTGGAGAAAGCAACAATAGCACTTTTCTCATCCCTTGTATTAACATATTTATATGAATGCAATGTATACCATCTCTATAGCACTTTATACAGGAAATATGTAGAGGAAGTATGAAGGGGTGAGCCTGAATTGATGATGCAGTTTCCTAGTGGGTGGGGCAAGATGTGTCATCACACCTGATACAGTGACATGCTGTCCTCTGATACTGCTCCCAAATTGCAAAAAAAAATTACCTGCCTACAAGAAATTCACATATTTCAAGTAAGCGTAAAAACAAACTAATTGTCAAAAGTAAATTTTCTGCATGTAGATGTGAATCGAGATTTTACTGTTGTGCTGGAGAAAAACATTTAATAATAAAACTATCTATCTTGTAACATCATGTAGTCCAAGAACTTAGCTTGTTATACCTATTTAGGTAACCAATTTCTTATCCATAAATCAGCTACGAAACCTCAGCAAATACGTCCTTATCTTATTGGACATTGGTAATTAGAAATATGTTCCAAATATATAATTTGACATTGGGATATCTGTGTCTTGTTCTCCAGCAGAACCTTCAAGTTTCAAACATTCCATAAACTGCTTTATCTACTATGGTCATCTCGTACCAACACAGATCCACACTCAAAATGTTCAGTCTTATTCTCTGTCTGCTGCATTAACTATGCACGTTCTAGAATTAGATTCTGCAATTATAAGACTGCTAAAAATAAAAACAGAACATTCAGTTCATTTCCCATTCACATTATGATTGATAGATAAAAGAAGGAAATTCTTAGGGCGTGGTGAAATGTAGTAAAAGTTAAAGAGCACCTACTGTCTATACATTGAGGTAATTTACAGGCCACAGCCAATAGGTAATTGGAAAAAATAAGCCCTTGGATTTGCACCAGTCTGTATGGACATTCCAGTTCTTCTTAATATGCACTTACCCACTGCTCCAGTGCTCTTTGCACAAAGTTGGGGATGGTGCTTAATGACACACAGCTCATCATCATGTCCCACCCTCAACTCCCCCCCATTGGATAGCATTATCAAAAAGAACACACTGCACTCTCGAAAACATTTTTTTTCATATTAAAATAAATTACAATCATGGTTCAGCAACCATTTAAAAAATACATAAATAGTCTCTTCAATATAATGTAACAATGATTATAAATTAGTTCAACACGTTAATAACATTCTTTAATTGACATGAAAGAGCATGAGTGAGCTTTTTCTCGATTGCGTGTCATCTACTGATCTGTTTTACAAGCCATGTCTTTCACTAGTAATGCAAATCCCAAAACATTTGCTTCTTGAACAATGGTTGGGGCAGCACGGTGGCTCAGTGGTTAGCACTTCTGCCTCACAGCACTGGGGCCATGAGTTTGATTCCGGGCATGGCCTTATCTGAGTGGAGTTTGTATATTCTCCCTGTATTTGCGTGGGTTCCCTCTGGGTGGTCCGGCTTCCACCGACACTCCTAAAACATACTGGTAGGTTAATTGGCTGCTACCAAATTGACCTTAGTCTCTTTCTCTCTGTCTCTGTATGTGTGTATGTTAGGGAATTTAGACTGTAAGCCCCAATGGGGCAGGGACTGATGTGAATGAGTTCTCTGTACAGCGCTGCAGAATTAGTGGTCCTATATAAATAACTGATGATGATGAATGGTAATAATTTTACAGCAGAAAATCCATGCTGTATTGGCTCTAGTGATTTGTTTGCCTCTTAAAATAATTGTTGACTATTTCAGGATATCCTCCAAGGTATGTCCACAGTCTTCATGTCCTATTTTCTCTTTACGTTTAAGAAATAAATCTACTTCATTTAATATTGTATAAAACATGAAATATCTCAGCTACCACCATGAGAGTTGTGGAATACTCTTCAGGTTCTGAGAGCCATGGAGTTCTACTTTAAAAACACATTTCTTGCTACAGCTTTAGCTTTAAATTATATTAAACAACCATGGAAGCAAGAAATTGAAGTTGATGCCATTTGTTTAAACAGTAACTCTGCCCAAAGCCAGAAATGCACTTTGGGTGTTGTTCAATTGTACTTATGATGGATGTGCCATTCACTGAATCCTCGGGGTCTATGATGGCTGGATCAATCCCTCTTCTTTTACCGCTTGGAATGTTTGAAACAGTAAAGGTGTCAATGCCGTTCCCCTGTGAACTTTGTTCATGTGGGACTGTTACAACCTTCAAGAATCCTGAGGGTATGAGTTCATGAACCATCCACGATGAGCTGTTTATTTGTGTAATGTATTCCTGTATCTATGGTAAGGCTATAATCAACATTATGTTATACTGCTAGCAGAGTGTATATACGGTAAGCCCATACAGGACAAATACAAACAGCATGTGTATAATCATCAGCGATTAGAGGATCCTGAAGAATATAACTACTGTCTGAGGCTCAGTCCAGTTTTGATTTCCTCAGCAAGAGTACTTTTACATCCTTGGTATTAAGTATGATCCTGCTTGCTGATAAAGAACTGGAAGTCTGAGTAACATGCAAAGACTACAATAGGTTATGATGTGAGTGATTAAATACCCCTTCTAAAGCGCTGCATAATATGGTGATGCTATATAAAAAAAACGATAATAATAATGAAACAAATAAAAATCACCTTCAGTGCTTGGGAATAAGTAATGATTGCATTATCCATTGTTAACTATGAAGAAAGAACAAACTTGGGGGGCAATGGAAGATTGCAGTATGTCAAAAGGGGAACTGGAGAATTAATGAAAATATATTGTTATCTGCACAAAAGCAAAAATAATACATTTATTTATTTTAAATTGTATTTTGGTGTCTATCTTGTGAGGAAGTGCTGAATCCTCACCTGCCTGTAGCAAAAACTAAGTACTTTAATAAATGTGGTGAACTATTGCTTCTTGTTCAAGGGTGTCCTCAGTCTTTATAAAAAATATCAGTGCTTGGGTATTAATCATGTGTATTCATAGTTCGGGTTAGGTTGGCAATAAATTGTAATAAAATGTGACATTAAAACAAAAAGGGAAGCATGACACAATTTAGATGTGAAATAGACAAGCCTTCCTCATGGTTTAGAGTACCTCTTTTACAATGCAAATTATGTCCTAATACTGTTGCAATGGACAGGGAAAGATAGCAGGCAAACCTGAAAAACTAAAGCAAATGTTCAAAATACTGATAGCTACGAGTCAGTCATGAGATTTTCTTGGAAACCAACAACAATTTGATACAGAATTCAATGTAATTTGGTTTTAAACTAATATCAACCTCAAAATTGTTTTGTTAAACTTACCATATAAAAAGTGTGTGCACGGCAGTGTGTGTCTTGTCAGATTTCTGATGGACTGTACATTTGGTAGTTTGATCAAATTTTATTGTGTCCATTAGCTATGGTATATCTATAGCATGTCAAATTATAACTCATTCTTCTATGTTGTGGACATACTTGTTTTTCAGGGTGTTCAACGGCAACTTTTCCTATTGAAAGAAAATCACATTGCAACTAAAATTCATGCTGCTACTTGCAGTAGTCACAGATACTGTATATGAGCACATTTCATGGACTTACCACAATATAATATGCATTAAACATGTGTATATTTAGCTATTAGTGATTGGTGTATTCTATAACAAGTTCCAAAATCATCATGTATTTTATTAATGTAGAAAAGTTTATAACAAACATATGTGACTTGCTAGAAATCCCTGGAATCATCATCATTTATTTATATAGCGCCACTGAATCCACAGCGCTGAACTCATTCACATCAGTCCAACCCCATTGGAGCTTACAGTCTAAATTCCCTAACACACAGAGAGAGACAACTAGGGACAATTTTGATAGCAGCCAATTAACCTACCAGTATGTTTTTGGAGTGTGGGAGGAAACACACACAAACACAGGGAGAACATACAAACTCCACACAGCTAAGGCCATGAATGGGAATTGAACTGATGACCCCCGTGAGGCAGAAGTGCTAACCACTAGGCCACCGTGCTGCCCATAATGTCAGCGCATATAAACATGAAGGGTCTGATTCATAAAGGCACTTATCTGCCGATTTTAAGAAATTGTGCGCAGAATCACTGCGCATGTCCAGAACAGACAGATACGACTGAGAAACAGAGAGACATAGGCATGTAGGAATTAGCTTTTCTGCTATGATCATTCACACTTAAGGGTATATTTACTAAACTGCGGGTTTGAAAAAGTGGATATGTTGCCTATAGCAACCAATCAGATTCTAGTTCTCATTTATTTCGTGCATTCTACAAAATGACAGCTAGAATCTGATTGGTTGCTATAGGCAACATCTCCACTTTTTCAAATCCGCAGTTTAGTAAATATATAAATATATATTGGCTTGTTGTAAATTGCTTAGCATGTCATTCTGTCCTCTACCTGCATGTATAAAATGCTGAGTGTGTAGGTAGGTTACTATTAGATTGCTTACCATTAAAAAGGAAACACTATTATAATAAGTACCTTTTTATATTTGGCATCTTGGGCTTGATTCATCAAGGCACACATTCTGAACGCAACACGCGCTCCGTATTCTACGCAGCTATCAATGAGATTCGAACTCTTGAATTTATTAAAGAACGGATCTCAAGATATCTGCGCTGTTGAATTTGGATGTAGATCTGCTGTGCACCATTACACAAGACACTGCACAATACGTCCAATCCCTATGTTGATTATATATTCTCAAAACAACACAAAGGAAAACAAAGTAAAAAAATATACATAGAATGGGAGGAAACATACAGGCATTAATGATAAAAGAGTGGGAAAAAGGTTTTTTTTTTAAATTTTTCCATGGAATACATATAGAAGAGCGTTGTTAATGTATATTGAACATACAAATACATTTTATCGTTTTTCGTGATTGCAAACTCATGTTACAGGATGCATACGAGATTGTCATCATTAATCGGGATTTAGAATAGCCCAGGGGCAGGCAATTTGCGGCTCTCCAGGTGTTGTGAAACTACAAATCCCAGCATACCTTGCCACCTATCGCTGGTTATCTACTGGCAAAGCATGCTGGGACTTGTAGTTTCACAACACCTGGAGAGCCGCAGGTTGTCTACCCCTGGACTAGCCCCAGAGCTGATGCTGCAAGAGATATGGCAGAAAATCAAGTCACATTCATTGCCGTAGAGCTTCCCCAAAGTCAGAAGCTGTAGTAAGTGCTCCTTGCGCTCACTATCGCAGGAACATTGGTAGCATACATGCCCATGTCTCTCTGTTTATCTGCCGTATCTGTCTGTTCTGGACATGCGCAGAGTGATTCTGAACACCATTTCTCAAAATCAGCAGATACGTGCCTTGATGAATCAGACCCCTCATGTTTAGATGTGCTGACTTCTGTGATATGTGGACATCTTTCAAAATGAGTCATGTGACACTAGTACACATGGCGTATTTAATGGGAGCATAAGACCATAGAAAAGGTGATTTGAATGTTTGCTAACGGCTAAAAACACCTAACTAGTTGGCCCCAAAATAAACCTGTTGTCCGTTAATATCCTGTATAAAATCATACTTGGGCATGTTGTAAAATGCAGCTTGATGCTGACTACCATCAGCCTGTATGCTGTCATCTCTCACTGTGTAGCCAGTCCCTAGTGCAAGCTGGATCTGGCCACATGTCCTAAGCGTCAAACGTCCATGTGTGTGGCCAAACTGTAAATGTCCTGGTCACTCACCGCTAAGGCCGAAAAGTAGGTTTGATCCTAGTGCTTTCTGATTTGGAATTTTAATTAATTGGCTATATTGATTTTGGGCTCAGTTTTTAATAGACAAAAATAACTGAATGCAGTTAGATTAACAAAATGTATTAAATATCTAGCACAATTTCAAACTTCTACAAGACCTTATTCTCATTTCCACTTAAACCACCTAAATTAAAGGGTACATAACTCTTAGTACAAAGTAACAATACAAACTTTCATTTTTATTTGTATGTTGTAGTGTTTTTTCCTTGTTTAAATTTATCAGATAACATATCGTTAAAGTAAATGTGATTTTCTGGCTGCCCAGATCCTGGATACAGGTTGTTAATACCATAGAGCCTGTGCCTGCTCTTCCTGCTCTTCCTGAAGCTGTTAATCATTACAGGACAAGTAAAACAACACTATTCTCTAGTTAAAGAAAATAAATGTTGCTGGTTACTATACTTGGGTATAAAGCACTGATAACAGATTTTGTCTAAGCAAACCACTATTCTGTGTGTTTCCAGCTATAGGAAGTGGTGTTTGTTTACTTTTCAAGGCAAATAATATTTGACTAGTAATAATATTTGACACAGACACACAACCAATTTATGCAAAGTAATTGCAAGAATTGATTAGTGGAGCTACCAAAGTTTGAACCACAATAACCAAGTGTTGTCAGATAAAAAGTTTAGGGATGTAGCGCTGGAACATGAATTATTTCAATACTCTGATTTTCTAGCAGCGTGTGACGTTCTGATTGAACACGTGTCATCTAATCACAACCATTTTGTTGGCTAAACCAATTTCCAGGAAGACTCAGTCACATCACTATGGATGTTCATGACCAGTTCCTAGGTTCAGCTCTGTTATCACTACATATTGGTTAAATGTCTCCTACACACATCCTCTGTGTGTAGGTCACAGGTGCTCAAACTTTCCAAATTTGTAGGATAAAAAAATTGGCCAACATATGTATTATTGTGTGCAAATCTGGATAATTGGCTGTTATGAGTGCCTTTTAATTCAAGCATTAATAGCTGAAAAGCAGATATTTCTATAATGACTGGGTCACAGGAAATGTGTCCTATTGGAGACTATATATTCTATTTATTAAAGATTCCACACTTTTTTTTTCACAATTAAGCAGTTAGCCATTCTTTGTCTATTAAACAACAAGGTCCCTAATAACTTAAAACTGGTTGAGACTGTGTATGTGTTAAAGGGATGGTGGTATCTGATTCATATCAAATCATGTGCTAACTTACTTCTAAAACAGACCCACACCTCTGCACAGAGGTGCTTGGTTCAAATAGCTTGATAAAGCCAAATTCTATGAATGTCTTTTCTAATTTGACGATTGTAGACAAGTAACCTACAAAGGTACAAAACTTAGCCTGCAACATTTGTGACATCATGCTTTTGTGCAGTATTGTACCTGTTTTAGTACATAAGTGCATGTATTAGCTCATTAATTTGTTGACTGCAAGGCTGAATCATTTTGCTTCACATCACGGGAGGAACTGAGTGCATTGGTATATTTTGTGTTGAATTCAGTTTGTATTGTACCACACATGACAAATCAAGATTTCGCATTTTTGCATGAGCTATTTAATTGAGTTTAGGGGGTTTGAAGACTGTACATTATATGTATGTATTTTAGTAGCTGCCCACAGAGCTCCCTCCCCCCCCCCTCCTCAGAGCAACAAGACCTCCATTTTGTATATCATTGCAGTTTTGCACCAGCCAGGTGTACGTTAAGAGGGAAAGTATATATTTAGGCACAATTTGAGCAATATAATACAAAGCAGCAAAAAATACAGATGTGACAACGTAGTATACAGTCCTCACTTTCATAATTTAAGGCATGATTTACCAGCATTTTAGGTAAATGTAAGAAGTAAATTAATTATTCCTAAAGTCATAGTAGGAAGAACTTTGAATCAATACTTTTACTTTTTCGACTGGGTACAATCTGTACAATCTCGTCTAGGCACATGTGCATATCTTTACTAATATTTAATTTTATTTGAGTACCAAGATACATTCCATATGTTATAGCGTATATCACCTTTTAAAATAAAAAGTGAAACATAAGCGCATGCTTTATTGTGGACAGGGGTGCACCAACATATCCTAAACACCCTCACATCCTGCACACATTGCAAGTAATAAGAATTACCAATATTTTATATCCTGTCAAAGTTTTACAATTATATATTTGATGTTGTGTAACCATCAGCCTTTTTGATTTGTGGACAGTCCTTTAAACCTATGTCTAAACAGAACACTTTATAAATACTGATTTAAAACTCTCTATTCTATCTTTATGATTGTAAAATGGAAAATATATGTATTAGTTGGGTTTAGTTTCACTTTAATTTTCTGTAAATGTTAAGTAAATATACTGGGTATGATTCGTTAAGAAAAGTAAAGCAACAAATGAGTAACTTTGCACCTTGGCAAAACCATGTTACAATGCAAGGGTGCAAATTAGTTTATTATTTTGCACATAATATAAATACTGTCTGTTTTTTTTATGTAGCACACAAATAATTCATAGCTTATTTTTACACTGAAATTTAAAGTTGATCTAGAACATCCCTTACCCCAACTATGAAATCTGCCATCACATTTTAAATTTGCCCCCCCTCCAATGCACCATGGTTTTGCTAAGGTGCAAAGTTACTAATTTTTTTCCCTTTACTTTCCTTAATTAATCAGGCCTACTGAGTTCCCTCATTCAAATGTGTATTTGCATTAATTAATATGAGAATAGTTGCCTAACCCGAATTTCTGGGAGTCCACCTGCACTCCCGGGAGAGCAGGCTAAGCTCCCAGTTCATAACAACCACAGCAATACAGTGGCGGGGGGGCTTAGGACGCAAATCGTGCATCAACGTGGCCCCACCCCCTGTTCTAATTGGTCCAAAAAGGCAATTGATGCTTAGAGGGCAGGGCCAAATGATGCAACCAGCTGGGCCCCCCCCCTCCCCCCCAACACGATCACCTCCCCCCCATCTCCCAGAGCAAGCCTTGCCAAAGTTGGCAAGTATGAATATAAGTGGCATCTGTTACACTGCATTCTTGTGAAATCATTCACTATATACTCTAGTAGAACAGTACCCCCAGTGGCAAAACGATCATTGGAAATGGCCAAACGTTTACTTGTCTTCTAGTAATATCTTTTACACTAAGTTTCTCCCAGATGTGTTATATTTAACTATTCTTTATTTTTATTTGTAATTGTATTAGTAAGGTTTGTAAGATTCCACCATGTTCAGAAGAGCTTACTCTGGCATAGCCTTGTCTCCTTTGTGTAAACTGTGCAGCTGTTGTTCCACATCTCTCAGAAAGTTCTGCCAACCATCCAGCCACCCAGCCAGTCAGCAGCTGGTACAGAACGCTGCAAGATATGGTTCAGCATCCACTGGATAGCCACACGTAAAAATCTCCAATGCACTAGTTATAAACCGCCTCTCACTATGGAACACTTAACATTCTGTAGTTTCCCAGAAAGTTCTGATATCCATCCAGCCAGACAGCAGCTGGTGCACAATGCTGCAAGATATGGTTCAACAACCACTGGATAGCCCCACGTAGAACTACATGCACTAGTTCTTTATACTTCCTCTGACTTTAAACTTTGTCATTTCCTAGAGAGTGCGAATCAGACCAAATTGATTAATCCATTACATTTATTTTGAGACGGTAAGTACTTGCCTTATTACTATAGATGAGATTTTTGTATGTGAGTAGCTTTATATTGAGTTGTTACAGTTTTTTTCTTCTGAAGGACATACTTGCAATATAAATCTAAATTGAAAAACATTTTAGTTTTAGACGTACTCTTGATAAGACACAACTAACAAGGTTCCAGCCTCTGGGCTAGATTTACTAAGCTGCGGGTTTGAAAAAGTGGGGATGTTGCCTATAGCAACCAATCAGATTCTAGCTGTCATTTTGTAGAGGGTACTAAATAAATGAAAGCTAGAATCTGATTGGTTGCTATAGGCAACATCCCCACTTTTTCAAACCCGCAGCGTAGTAAATTTAGCCCTCTATCTTTCCTTTTCATATGCTGGGTATGTAACATATTTTGCAACTGCCTTATTTGATGGAGCTACGATCCAAGTTCTGGCTTTGTTTTGCATTTGTTTAAAAATGTGTCCACAGATCATTGCAAATTAAGTGCAACCTGGCTTTGATCCCTAATGAGACAACTTTTTATGTAAGGAAGTAACATTTTACACTCCGGGGCCTCATCTTCCCACAGCTATAGTCTGTGCCAGGTCAAATTTAAAGCAGTCTGATGTTGAATCATAAGGATGAATTTAAACAAAGCAAGAAAAACAGACTAGGAAAAACATTTATTCTAGAGATGAACTGATGAGCCGTTTGGTAACAGAGTCGCTACTGGTCACTCTGGTATGTGTAGCTGTCAGTCATCGGTTTTTTGTTGTTGTTGTTTTTCAAGGTAATTTGGCAGACAGTGAGTTAATTCCCAGACTTGAGCAGTGCTGTGTGATCTGAATAGGCCGGTTACCATGGAGGGAGGGAAAGCAGCTTAGGAAAAGGGGCAGCCAGACTTGTTTCTTTGTTTAAACCTATTCTACTCCCCTTCTCTGTACACGCTCTCCCTCCACATTTTATTAATCACTTCACTCTCCAAAATTCATGTTCAGCTCTCTTCAAAACTGCACTAATAATAGCTTTTCAGGGGGGGTTAGTTCCCACCATCATTACATGAAATTAGAAAACAAATCTATTTATTTTTCTTGTGTCAGTTTTGTGAATTGGCTTGGAAAGTATTTTTGAAGTTTTAAGAGAAACAAGTATGTACATTTTCTAGTACAATATTTTGGGCAAATGTATAACTTCTCTATTATTGCATTGTGTGTATTTACTTTGTTGTAAAATATTGCATTTTAAAAGTTTTTTTTATTTTATTTTACTGTGTGCTTTATGGTTGTTAATGTCTCTGTGATTTCTTAAATATCTGACATTGATTTCACTGATGACAAAACATAACCTATTTGTCAAATTAGTTTTATTGTTCTGGGAGAGGGGTGCGAAATTCACCTAGAGAGGGAAGGTAATATATGCTGTTTTATATTGGGATTTTGCATGTTGAATCCTCTTTTGGGACTTTTCAATGCTGCATTGGAGCTAATTGTGTTTTCCATTGTGGATGGAGTAAGTTTTTTTCTTAGTGGGCATTACTATGATCAGATAAGATATGTTCTTTAGTGAACTATTCCTTTTGCACACTTGCTTTTAAGGCTATTTTAGATGTGTCATTCACAGTTTGTGTCTACTAATCTGATACCCCGGCGTATAGGACAGGATTAATGAGATTTCCACTATAAATAACACTTTAAATGCTGCCCGAGTGCTGTTGGCAGCTTAACACAATACATTCCAAACAGAATACAGGAATTTTCGTGCCAGAGAGACCTCAAGACATTTTACATACAGTTGCATGCATGCTTTTGAATAAGGTAATGTGTTCGGCTGTGAACCGATGCTGCTTAAATGTTGGATGATGCTGTTTGTATTGAGTAGCTCACTGCTTATGAAGTTAATAGACAGTCTATTATTCAGTGTTTCATTTCCTGTACACCTGTAGTCCTTATGTGACTCTTTCAGTTACTGAGAAGCTACTTGGAACATGAAAACCTTGAATATGAATTACAAAGCATGTACATCCTTCTAGCACTCGGTGAAATAGGTCTAATTACATAGGTTGGCTTTATTTTATATCATTTATTTAAATTGCATCAATGGAAGAGCTGACAAACAAGTTGTTACACAGATGTGATCCGTCTCTGAGTCATTAATTACCGTCATGTACCTATTCTGAGACTCCTCCTCTCTGTGACCACTCAGCATCTTCTCAGACCTCAACTCCCTTTCAAGAGCCACCTGCAGACTCGCAGGTTGAATGAGCTGTCATGGACTCTGTGATGTCCTTTGTGTAGGAAAGACAGCCTCCTATAATTCAGCATGTAAGACAGCAGCTTCTGTGTTCCAACAACTGACAATTAAATTATTAACTCTGGGAGGCTGGTGCTTCGTTTTCCCAACTGTATATTTGTAGTTTAAAGGTATCCAGTGTTTGTAGTTCTTTTCTATATTTTGCCTTACGTACATTTTTGTGTTTGACTAAAATTGTTAATGATTTGATCCTAAAACTGTCCTTCTCTGTCTGCTCTCTGCCCTGACAGAATACAAAGGAGCCAGCAAGGATAAAAGCATGAGATGGAGTGTGGCAAGTCATTGCAGTAGACTGAGAGGATATCAACCAGGCACAGCAATGCCTGCTCACAACCCTCCGATAAGCTGCACATGTTTTTAGGAGGAGGGAGCTGGTTCTCTTACCTTACCCCAGCTGCAAACTTCTCACGGCTAATGCAGGCTTGCCATGTGAATCAGACAGACACAGCACAACAGACAGGGGAGACAACAAGCTTTAGTCTGTCTTGTGGGCTGTGAAATCCGGGGGGAAGAAAAAGAAACAAGTCTGGATTAAAATGCCATCCAAAGGAAAGTATCTGATTAAGGACAACGAGGACTGGATGATTACGCATTCACTTTACGAAAAGTATCAGTGCATAAGCCAGCACTATCCGCTCCTGCTCATCTTACTTTTTGTGGTGGGGACAGCTTGTGTGACTCTGATTGTCCTGTTCTTCACAAACAATGAAGTGAGTAAAGTTTTATTTTTCAGCTTTGTGTTGTTTGGCCTGATGGAACAGCAATTGTAACCCTTAAACTGTTGGAAGCTAAATACATTCAATATCCCTTACCTGGAACTGCATCTTACACAGTGGCGGTCATTCGAATGTCAGAATGTTTTAAAGTAAGCTGCTTTCCTTGATGTTTCTTAATTGCTTTGGAAGTTTCTCCCATTCTCTCAGCAGATCCCATCTACAGATAACAATAGTATGGCTGTAAAGATAGTCTTTTGCTGCTGGTCAGTACAAACTATGATGTAATAGGGTGATGTCACACCTCTACGATGTTATAGGGAAGCACTAATGTTTATAATTTAGACTATCACTTAGATTTGTCACTTTACATGGCTTTAAAACTTGATATTATTGTATTGCGGCTTTAGAAATATTGGTGCTAGGATCAGTTTTTTACAAGCCTGGCAGATAGTGATCCTACTCAAATTATTATTTTGTTATTCCACCTGGGTAATATTCTGATTTGGTAGCCAAAATGTACATCTTGGTTGTTAAGGATTAATAAAGGCTTATTAAAACAAACATACTTCGACATAAACAAGCCATAACAAATTATATATATTTTTCTTGTAGAACAAAAGTACATTTTTCAGTTTATGGCTGTTTCTTCTTTATTCTTAGTGCATTTATGTATGTATTTGTATACTTGGGATGTACTTGTCTTTAAAAGCTGTGCACAGATAAGGCTTTACCAAAATTAAAGCGTATCAATGATCATGTTAATATTTATAGTATTACAATGCATGATAATATTTATGTTCAGGATAGGACTGGGGAAGACTTTGACATCAGTTGGTCGTCTGAAGATGTATTGCAATATGTGGAACTAACATTCCCTGTTTTGTAATACAGACTATACTTTTAATACAGAGTACAGCTTGAGTAGCATTGATATTATCATTATCTCTTATTTATATGGCGCCATAAAGAGTCCACAGACAAGACAATACATATGATTACAAGACAATAAAATAGGCAAAAAGATACAATACGCAGCAGCAATGAGGTAAAGCCTCTCACAAAACTAGAAAGTAGAGGCATGAGAAGAGGGGAACAGAAAAGGGGGCAAATCAGTGCAAGCTGAACCTGTAATTAGGAAGATGGGCACAACAGGAGTGTCTGGTAAGTGCAGAGGATCCTACGTGTCTGCAAATATGGTCACACCCCTCTTGTACCCCAGTTTTTAGTTCTTAATTCTCTCAATATTATGGTTAGGAAAGATATAAATATATTTTTTAAATAGGCCTTTGAAATAATGGACTATCTAGAAGGGAAAGATGAAATGGAAAGCTGCCTCATACTCCTTTTTCTATGTTTCTATTAGATGAAAACAATTACTGCTAATGTAGTCCATGTATGTCTTATATTGCTAGGTCAATACATGTAAATTGATGTATACTAAAAGTGATTGTACGAAGTTTGTCTATATCCATTTGCGTTCTTACTTGCATTGCGGTAGCATATTTCTGAACACTGCCTGCTCCATTTCTTGCATTTTCCACTTTTCAAGGCATCAAGGCAAGTAAAAATGCAGATCAAGCACATATTTGATAGAAATGTAATTAATATTTGTTTTTACTTGTTGTTTTAGTAGTGGTGATGTTATTTTAAGGGCAGACTTTTATTATATACATTTGTATTGTATTTTGCTATTGAACATAAAAGCAAAAATATAACATTTGGGCCAAAAATATTATAGAATACACAATAAAAAAAATTTGCGCAGCCATTCTTTTTGAACGCCTGTTTAATTTTTTTCATAAGATAAATTCATATATATTTTTTGCATTTATATATATATAAGAACAAGTCTAGTGTAAAACTGCTTAACATTTTATTCCTATAAAGCAGAAGTACAGCCACTAGTAAATCACATCTCTCAGATTTGTCAGATTAGGAATAGGGACATCATATGCACACGAGAATAGTCAGTGGTCACATCATGTTGGAGTGGACCACATTCAACTGGGGTTGTATCCAACACTTCTGAATAACACCCCTTCAATACCGCACATTTGCTGCTGGTATATGTGGCATTGAAGGTGAAATTGTTAGAGACACATCTCCTAACTGTCCCAGAATCGGAACAAAATTCCTGATCTGCGGGACTGTCCTAAAATCTGGATTGTACCTCCTACATTGGGACAGTTTGGAGGTATGGGTATACTATTATTTGAGAACAACATTCATGGGGTATTGTTTTTCTTTCTACTGGATCAACAGCTATTGCATATGCAGCTTGTATTAATGAATGTTGCTGACAGTTACTATTCTTGCATGTCTTCGTGATTATCATCTGCAAATTACTCAAGTCTTCATAAAACCCTTGTATTAATGTTTTATAATAAAATGGTAATCTTCGTTACCACCATTTGATGTCCGAATTGGATCATTCTCCTGCTATGTAACTCGTTCTCTATCTGTCACATTGGGAGCTTTCCTGGAGGGCCGCGACCTGCAAAGTGGGAGCCGCAGAAGCCCATATTCCCTGTCGGGAATCCCTGGTGAACACCTCCCATTTTGTTAAACTCCGCGCCTCCAGGGAAGTTTAGTCAATACTCATTGAGACAGCAGGATCTCACTCAATTATTCGTGAGCTAACCTGACAAAGGGACTCTTCCTCCTTCTCTTTTATCCCCTGTCCCACTGCTTCTATTTCATCTGCATCTGGAGATACCTAAAGCTACGAAAAGCTCAACATGTTGAAAACAAAGATCATCATCTCCCAGTATCAATACCCCCTCCTCTAGTCTCTCTCACGCAGCATACTCTCACCTGTTCCCTAAACCCCTGCCTTGGTGTCATCCATTACTCCGCCCTCAGCTTCACTCCACACATCATTGCGCTGTCGCCTCTCCCTTCCAACCATTGACAGAATGCGCCTCGATCTCACGCAGGACATTACCAAAACCCCTATCCATTCTCTGATGAACTCCAACCTTGACAACTGTAATTTCTTACTACCTGGCCTCCCTCTTACCCGACTTTCCCTTCTACGATCCATCTTAAATACCATAGACTGGTCTTATTCTCTGGCCACTCCATATCAACATCACCACTCCTCACCACTTCATCCTTCTGCAAATCCCTTAACTTGCCCCATTTCCTCAAGAATTAAATTTAAGCTGCTGGACCTTACCAACTTCCTCCCTTCATGCATCTCTGACCTAGTCATGCTATATATTCCCTCTCGCCTATTCAACCTCCCTTTCACCTAAGCGTCTCCTCTTCTCTGATAATAACTACCTCTCACTATCACCTCCAAGACTTCTATCAAATTTCTCCCCACTTATGGAACTCTTTACTGCCCCCCTGAGCAAAGAAAGAGATAAATATACGTAATAACATTTCAGCAGCCATTTAAACAAGTGTTACCAGCTATAACAAGCAAATCCAACAAAAAGCAGAAAGCATTTGGGGGCTGCAGGTTAAGGCTCAGAGTTCCACATGCAGCTCTGGGGCCACCTATTACCCATCACTGCTCTAGGCTGTAAGATATCATGAGTTGGTCCTCTCTACCCTTTGTCTCAATACAGTAAACAAAACATACATTGAGACTTTGTTAATGTGAAGGTAACATAAGATTAAACAAACATTAAATTGCAAAAAATTGCTGTACATAATTCCACCAAACGACATATTGATTGTGTACAGCATATGTTTTGCAAGAACACCTGTAGGGGACCACATTGTGGGTGGGAGTGTCTAGTTATGGGGAGAGGTAGAAGTGGGATTTTGTTGGAGGGAGGTGGGTGGTGTAAGTATTAATTGCTTGAACTCAAGAGTTTCCTGGAAGTGAGGTATTATGATGAGTATTCCATGAGTCCCACATTTTATGACAATTGCTGACTTCATTGTTCTGAAGGTTGGTTATTTACTCTATTTTGGAAATAAATTAGATGCGATTTATAAGTTCTTGGTGTTTTTTCCAGTTGCGAGCAACTTGGTATTTCAAGGTGCATGATATATGCAAGATCAGTTTGTTCAATGATTTTTCAATGTGTAGGACGGGGGCACGGAGAAGCAAGCTGGTGATTGATAACCGTAAGGGAATGATATTTGGACAGGACCACTAGATGTGCTTAAAACTGCTTAAAGCTGCCTGCCTGGCATTTGCTGTTGTATTTTGTATGGTTTGTAACTGTCTGGCTGTGCAGAAGTTTGTGGCACCTTACAGATAGTAATGATGATGATATTACGAAACAACATTCTAAGTTCATCATTAGTGCATGCACTCAGAGTACACTCAAAAGCATATTTTTAAATAACATCATAAATTAAAATTAAACTCAAGGTCAAAGTTCTGACCAGGGTTTGAATACGGCACTGCCAGACCCCATAGCAAAATTTGGCAATGCCGCAACATGATTCTTGGCTACACTTTTAGTGCAGGAAGTAAGCTTGTCCCGACATCCAGGGCCTCCAAGTATCTGGTCTGGATTTTATGGGCAGCAAAACATGGCTTTGCCGGCCACGTGTGACCTGCGGCCCGAGTGTTGTGCACCACTGCCCTAAAAGAGATACTATTATATATTAACTATACTTTTTCCATTTGTACATATAGTTCATATATGTTATGTTTTGCATAATAGTTATGTTACACCCATTAAAGACATTTTAATATTGATTGATTTTTGTAGTTAAAGATCTTGTAAAGTTGCTTTTGGAAATTAATCTGAGTCAACACTTGGTTATTATAGAGATGATTAGTATACCAGAAATAATCGTTGTGGTTTATATTTAGCTAAATCTGTCCAGAATGTTGTCTGTTCTCTTCTTCAGAGAAATCTGAAACTACTTAGGAGGGTGGTGAGGGTGTTAATCAGGGCCGGATTAACCATAGGGCTAACTGGACTACAGCCAAGGGGCCTCGGGCATCCAAGGGGCCCTTGAAAGTGCTCAGCAGCAGTATTGATCGGTCGGGGGCGGGGGCGCCCCCAGCGCGATCCATGCTGCTGAGCACTTTCACTGCGGTCCTTCCCCGGCGCACTGTAGTCTCCTTACTGAGAAGATCTCGTGAGTCTCACTGTCACGAGATCTCCTCAGTAAAGAGCGTGCAGCTCGCCAGGGAAGGACTGCAATGCCAGGAGGAGGTAAGTGCCTTGGGGGCGGCTCGGATCACGGGGGGGGGGGGGGCCCTCACGGGGGAATGGAGGCCCCCTTAGCCCAGGGGCCTCCATCCCTTAATCCGGCCCCGGTGTTAATACCTAACTCTGGGGTAGCGTAAAGCCGAGCTTGTTTAATTGGCTTTCCAATGTCATAGGTAACTGAAATACTCTGTACCGACCGCAGATTGATGGTTTAAATCCATGAGCATTGCCAGTGATGTCACATTAAGTATAACTTACATGAAAACCTTTGCAATTTTATGTAATAATGACTTTGTGCTGACAGGTTCTTTTTTAATAATGCTAAAAAGTCAAAGTAGGTCTGAACGTTGTATTTTATGTTCATTTCAGCTTTTGGGGATTAACTGTCCTTTAACTTTAAGCAATTTTCCATTTGGTTCGATAAAAACAAATAGTCTGAAATCTTTTCACTGACTGATCTGGCTATTGTAGTGTTTGCTAATGTGGCATTGATATGTCTATAGGATGGATGCAGTAGTGGCTATACAATGCATACTGGAGAGTATGTGCATTTGGTGCATGTAGTAGATGTGGTAGTGGCTTTAAAGTGGATACATTAGTTTCTACAGATTGGATGCAGAACTTACTGAACACTAGTTACTTAGTCTCACAAATAAAATCATTAAACAACATTTTGATACATACTTACCACAAACAACTTGTATTTATATTTCAGACTAGGCAATTAGTGGTCTCATGTTTTAAAACCATTTATAAAAGATAGGTATGCTGTTTGCTGACGGTAAGAATTTATAGACTGTATTAAGTCTGGGTTATATTTGTTTTTTCATTTGTGATATAAAATGCTGACAAAGTTTAAAAAATGCATTTTTAAGTGTTTATACGTTTCCCAATTTAATGATAGTTCCTCTTTAATACCACTGAACTGCTGTGTGGAATTAATTTTAGTGATTGAGCTCCTGGTTGTTTAAAAGTCAATTTCACTATCTTGTCTTTTTGATTGGGAGCTGTTATAATGACCTCTTACAGTGGAACATTGTGTGCACTATAGTAAAGACGGCTATATAATGGTGTACAATACTTCCTGGATTTTCCGTATAAGGTTTTCAGAATTTTCAGCTCAATGTTTAACATATACATTTTAAACATTGAGACCACAAATGGCCTCTCTCTTATGACACACTGCCTTGTGGCATTCCCATTACATTGTTTAGCTGTGCTCGTGTTGGTTACTGATGGTGTTGTATAGTGACTACGTGCATGACCTCATCGAGCAGCAAAAGTATCATTTATTTTATCATACTGTACAGCAGACCTGTGTTTAATTGCATACTGTTGTGTAAGATCTGGTTAGCATAACATCTTTTCAGAATCTGGAAGTTTATAGTAGGATTATGGGTTTAGAATTCACCTATGTTAGCCTCATGGCTGTATCACAGGCATTGGGATGTTTATAGGGATAGTCCTCCTAATAGGAAGAAAGGTTCCAAATGGAATTAAGTGGTACCATTACTAACAAGAGGATGTCAGGAGCACTCCTAACAATAGAATTTTGTTTTCCAGCTTTTGAAGTCCTTTCTCCATGCTCTTCTATCATTTTTCTTTGTGTTTCAGTCTTCTACCTTTCTCATGGCTTGGCACACTAATTTCTTGACCATTTCGCCGCTAATGTTTTCAGTCTTTTATAGTGAAAAATCCTCCCCCCCCCCCCCGTTATATTCTTGGAGAATTTAACGTACTAAAATCGCCAACAGAGTTTAACAAGTGTATCCGGAGTACAACCAAACAGCTTTGGGTTGATTACAAACATAAAGGACCTGATTCATAAAACAACGTAAGTCCCGTTGCATGCCGTATTTTGCGTGAAATTGCTCTAAGCATGCTCAGAATTAGACTTTACGCCAGTGAACCCAAGTGCATGCAATTCAAGTTCAAATGCAAATGACACTTCCGACAGCCTATGATTTAAAGGGCAGAATGGGGAGGGAAGGGGCGTATGCACGTAGGCATTGTACAGTAGGGCCATGCCAAAGTTGAGAGCACGCACATTTGTCCAATTCAAGCTCTGAGCATCTCTCAGGTACGTGATTTTTTAGCCGTATCTCCAGCTTAGAGGGCAGATGTAAATGCCGATTGGTAGTGATGACGGATGCGTATGCATGCCATAACATGTGTTTGCAATAAAGAGCAACTGTAAAATTGCATTTTATGTACAGTAGGCATTAAGTATATGTATTTCATGTTAAAAAAATGATAAATGATGATGTATTTTTATTAATGGTTATAGTATTACAGGTGTATTTAATGTTTTTTATTCTGTGCTTTCTAATGGGACTTCATATTGCACATATGCATTGTACGTAACTTGCAGTTTGTTGTGTCTGTCTGCATTCGGCAGGTGCCGTATAGACAGTTTGTATATTAATAGTTGAAAGTTACCCAAACACATTAAGTGAATGCATGCAGTGCTGTTATTGGTCAGTGTATACCAGCACTATATGTATAATTCATTAAATCTGGGCTATAAAAATATGAATCAGCATGTGCATAATAATGCCAGTTTATAAAGTGAATAGTAAATATATCCTAGTCAGTCATATGATATAAGTGGAAGCACACAATGGGTGCAGCTGACAAGATTTTATAAACCTAAAGAGAATAATGGGGGAGATATTTAGGAAAATTGGTGAACAAGTAACTATGCACAAAAGGTGTGTAACCCACAGCGACCAATCAGATCCATTTTTCAAGCACACCCCTGGGATCTGACAAGTAAGCCTCTCTGGCTTAAAGACTGCGTGAAGAAAAAAATGTTATTTTATACTACTGCTATTTGTCTTTTAACATTTTCTGTGATCTTATTTGGTCACTGTCACAACATACACTATTTACCGAAAACCATTTTCTCTATGTGTTCGAGGTATGTCTATTAAATAGTGAGACTGTGATTCCACCTAGTAAACAAAGCAGTCAGAACCGGTTATAAATGCATACGTAGTAACCTTGAACCTGCATGACAAGCTGCAACACTCTATGACGTTCAGTTGATTGTTAGTCGCCATTTAGTTTGGTTGTGTTTTCTGTAGAGTGCCGAAAAAATGCTAAGTTTAAAAGTTGAACTAGGTGTCAATTTGAAATTTGTAGTAAAATTGGACAAAACACCAACAGAATGTTTTCAAATTCTTACTACGGCCTATGAAAATGACTGCCTGTCTCGTGCGCGTGTGTTTGAGTGGCACAAAAGATTTAGAGAGGGACGTGAGAATTTCGAAGATGATGAACGCCCTGGATGACCTTGTACTTCAAGAACCGAAGAAAATGTAGAAAAAAATCAGTCTGATTGTTCGAAAAGACTGCCAACTCAGTGTTCGAATGATAGCTGAATCCATGAACATTGACAAAGACACTGTATGGAAAAGTTTGCATGAGGATCTTAACATGACGAAAGTTTGTGCAAAGATGGTGCCAAGGGTTCTCACACTAGAGCAAAAAGACATTGCAAGGAATGTTGTGTTGACATTCTGCAGAAACTTGACATAGATTCAAACCTGTTTCATAAAGTAATCACTTGTGATGAAACCTGGATCTTCCAGTACGATCCTGAAATCAAAGGACAGTCAATGCACTGGAAAACACAGTCGTCACAAAGAATGCAAAAAGCTTGTCAAAATTCAAAGCAATGTTTATTGTTTTTTTCAATATCAAGGATGTAATTTTGGAAGAATGGGTTCCAGAAGGCACAACAGTTAATCAGCATTATTATAAGGAAGTTTTGCAAATGCTGAGAGAAAGAGTCAGAAACAGTTTCTTTCTTTACCAGGACAATGCGCCTGCTCACACAGCACTTTCTGTGAAGCAAACACATTACTACACTTGAACATCCTCCATATTCGCTCGATTTAGCACCTTTCGATTTTTATCTTTTCCCAAAAGTTAAATCAGTGCTTTAAATGGGCACATTTTGAGTCAGTTGATGCTGTAAACAAGAAAACGGTAGATATGTTGAAACAAGTGACAGAAATTGATTTGCTCCATGCCTTCGACCAGTGGAAAACAAGACTACAGCGATGTGTTAGTGCAAATGGGAAGCATATTGAAGGGGACAAACATTAAATTTGTAATACCAGTAAATAAAGGTGAGTTATTTAATCAGTCTCGTTATTTAATAGACTTACCTCGTATATTACCATAGCTGCTATTTTATCTGTCCTTGTTGGTTTTTGTAACACAGCTTAGAAAATGAAATTAAATGTCAGATTGATTTCTATGAGTAACATCACCTTTTGCACAGTTGAATGTGCTCAACCCCCCCTCCCCCAGAAGGCAAATAAAACCCCATGAAGTTCCATTTGATGATTCAGTTTCCTCCACTGCTTCCAAAATTCTCTTTTCATCTGAAGTGCTGGCAGAATAATGTAGAAAGTGGAGTCTGTCAAATCTAGAAGCTGTCACTTACATTTCTATGCTGTCATATACTATATGTTTGAAATGCCGCCACTTCTTCTCTCCACTTCCTTTGACGCTCCTCATGTGCTTTTTACAAGCAGGTTCCTTTTTTCTTGCAGAGCATATGAGCATTAGATTAACTGTCAGCAGATAAGGATCAGCTCCATTATGGGGGGGAGGGGGCGGAGTTGGAAGGGGGGATCGCAGTGCCACGGGAAACATAGAGTGAGTCTCAAACATGGGTGAATCTAAGGGGCTGAGCTGATATTTGTGGTTCCTCAAGGCTTGGTAATATATTGTCAATCAATCAGGTTTTGCCACTCTGGTTAAAATGCACACACCTACATTAGTTTGGTGATTCTCTGTCAATCTGTGCAATGGTGGCTGCAAAACCTGATCAATTGACAATATATTACCATAAGAAATAAGATATCAAATGGTGTGTGTAAGTCATTTTTTTAAGCATTATAACTTTTGTAATCTTTTATTGCAGACGCCATCATTATGATGATAGATAATAAAATCTAATGAAATCAGCAACTCGGATACATTTTAAAATGTATCCACAATAAAAAGAGGAGCAGGAACAGGTTTAGACAGGGCAAGGTGTGAGTAAGGGTCTGAGGAAAGCAGGTGAACAGGGAGAGAGGGGGTTACCTGGAATGTAGGTAGTGGAACGCAAGGAGAGTGGACAGACAAAGGATAAGGGAAAGTAGAAGGAAAACGTGGAGAACAGAGGGAGAGATGAAGAAACACAGGGTAGACTTTATGCATTATTGAAGGAACATGAGATATGGGGGAAAGTGTAAGTACACAAATTAGACATGTGAAAACACAGGAGACATAAGGGGGTAGTGGAATCACACAGAAGAGAGGTAATTGGATACAGGAGAGGCGAGAGACACACAGCTGTTACATCACTTAATATGGTTTATATCATACAATATAGTGTTAAAAAAGCTTCAGGGGACAAGGTGGACCCTAGGCCTCCGGCCATTCTCATCTTATTCTCATATCAGCACTTCTACATTCCCACGACCAATAATCCTACATCCTCAGAGGCTCTAGTTCTGCTCACCTTCTTTTGTGCCCACCTGGTTGCATGTTCTTCACTAACAATATGAGCCCCAAAATGTGCACACAGGATTGATCGGCCGATTAGGCACGTACAGAGCTGTGGGTGCATGCCATGCTCTTGTCATGACTTCATCAGGTGCTTTTTGAAACCATTCTGACCAGTGCCTGAAAATGTTTTTTATAATTAGTTGTCAAAGCTTCTTTGCTATTTTACTGAATTACTGTCTACCGACTGTTTGATTGATCACATTCATTTGCTTGTGACCTGGACCCTTTGCTTTATTTTCCATTTATGATCCAGTGCTGTCTGCTTGGAATCTGGATTATATTCTGATTTTACAACTGTGTTTCCAGTCCTGACTGCAGCCTATGTGTACCATTCTCCTATCTGTCCCCAATGGGACTTGCCTTGGGATTCCACTTCTGGATCTCCAACAGTGCAAAGCCTCACTTGCAAGGAACCTTTGTGAAGACCGGTATTCTCATTAGACTCTGCTTACTGGGTTTAGCCTGTACTAATCACTAGTAGCATAGTGGGTCCTTATCTGGACATGTCGTGATACCAGTAGGTTCTTTAACAGCAAATGGAGATGTGTATCCATTGACATGGATATTGATGTAGTAATTACTCGCAAATGTTTTGTGCTAGTAGTAATTTTGTAGGTCCACTGCCTACCTAACTCCTGGCATGTGTCTATGACTGCTTTCGTTTTTTCTTATTTCCTTTTTTGCTAATGTACCTACACAAGAAAATACTAATTCTTGATCTCATCTTCACCTGTATTCTGTTACTACTCAAACTCTTCTTTTCCTCTCTCACAGATCAATCATTTTAAGTGTACTTAACTCTCACTGAATCCAAAGGCCATTGATGTGTAACACACATTGGACTTTTCAATCACAATAGAATCAGTAGATGACCCCGATAGAAAGAACGCTACCAAAAGGGCACATGGGGAAAATGTACCTAACCAGTAGTTGTTATACAAAGGTTCGCATTCCATTTGAAGGGGTTGTATGGTGTCTTGCAGCAAAAGCCTATTGCTGCATCTAGCAGCTCCTTAGGACATCCAGTTGTTACCATCTATCATTGAATCTTTTAAACTTCTCCCATTTGCATTTACTGCAATGAGAGGACTTATTTTAGGAAAACAATTTTGCCTTTTGTATTACTTCACTTGTTTACCTTTTACATTGTGGTCCTTATTACCTTGTTTAACGTTATGTTTTTGTAAGTTTATCAGGTTTGGTTTGCTTTATTCTACTACTATACAGCAACACTGTATATGCTAGGGCTTGGTAAATAAAAGGACACTAATACATTTCCTTAAACAAGCACATCACTGTTCTCTCACTTTATCTAACATCAACAGCCAATGAGATGTAAACATACTATCTGACTTTGGAGGGTTTCATTTCAAAGCTTACTCATACCATTCTTTACCTGAGACACAGCTGGTGAGCATAGACACTGATGCAGATTATAGTGTCCCAAATACCATGCTATCTGGCCTTTGGAGTAGGAGTTAGGTCTCTGCACTTCTAGGACTTCTAAAAACAATAAATAAAGGGTCGGTTGAGTGTAGATATATTGGGTCCATCAACAAACAGGTACCAGGTATTTAAATTCTCCTATTATATAGCCAATTAGCTGAAACCAATTTATAGGACAATAATAAGCAATAATATCTATTTTATTAATCTACTTTAATATTCCAATGCCTAGCAACTAGCTACAGTGCTGCCATTCAGTTTGTTTATTTTGAAACCTTTTCTTTTTCTCCCATTCACAGGACCCTTCTAAGCATCTTGCCTTTTTAATCACAGTATTTTTGGCCCTGGTGATATTCTGCGCTCTCTATGTTTTGGTATACACAGAATTATTTGTACGAAAGTGGCTTCGAGTATTTTCCCTAGTGATCTATGCCTGCCTACTAACCATCGGATATGTCTTAATTTATGACTCACGCATCGTCCAAACATGGGACCAGGTAATCTAATTTTATTTCATTTTTATTGTCTTTTTCACTGTGTCGAGGAGCAAAAAACAGCTTATGCTCAATAAACTGAAGTCTGAGGTTTTAAAGTATTTAAACATAAATTTATGTGCTGTATGTCTATGTGTGTTTGTATGTTACACATATTATTTTACTAGGGAATGAATATTTAATTTGTAGCAAAGTCCATTTGATTGAATCTGTCTTGAGATTATGAATACATGTGCCTAATTCAAATGAAAATGATCATTATATTAATATCAAGTAAATCGTTTATCACTAGATATCTAAATTATTTATGTAGAAAGAGCATGTCTATCCACCTCGTAAGCACTGAAAATTGGGTAAACATTCTGCTTGAAATTGTGTTTTTATCAGAACCCTAAAATGTTTAAAAACAATACATGATACATTGTAGAACTCTAAATTAACACTTTTTCACTGTGGTTTGTTATTGATCATGTTGATCTGTATGTGTTCACTGAGTGCTGCACACATGTTATCCACATAGGAAACCAAGTGTGGCGAGTCTGTGTACGTTGCTTCGAGAATGTAGCTCTCCGATCCTTTTGTCTGTTTGCACTAGCAAATAGAAAGATATATGCTGTGTGTATAATGACTATATATATATATATATATATATATATATATATATATATATATATATATATATATATATACTGTATATATATGTAATATACATAATAAGCCAATTCGGCGCTAGGTAAAACACCAGTATGTGAAAACCAATATAAAATATACCTAATTTCATATATGTAGTAGGCAGCTTCTTCTCTTTAGAACACTTGTTTGTAAAATGTCAATCTACAGATTAAAAAAATATAGAGAGGGCAGCACGGTGGCTAAGTGGTTAGCATTTCTATCTCACAGCGCTGGGGTCATCAGTTCAATTCCTGACCATGGCCTTGTCTGTGTGGAGTTTGTATGTTCTCCCTGTGTTTGCGTGGGTTTCCTCCGGGTGCTCCGGTTTCCTCCCACACTCCAAAAACATACTAGTAGGTTAATTGGCTGCTATCAAAATTAATCTTAGTCTCTCTCTCTCTCTCTCTGTGTGTTAGGGAATTTAGACTGTAAGCTCTAATGGGGTGGGGACTGATGTGAATGAACTCTCTGTACAGCGCTGCGGAATCAGTGGCGCTATATAAATAAATGGTGATGATGATAGAGAGAGCGCCACACATAGTGAAAATCTTTAAAACACATAAAAAGTGCAATAGTGCTTAGTAGACTCGTACTAAAACAATTAAAGTTGCTTATCTGATGTATAAGGTGACAAGGTCTTCAGGCTTCCAGGATAAAATTCTAACGGTGCTAAAACTCAAACAAAAAAAGCAGCAAATAGTGTAATACGTTCCAGATCATAGGTACCAGTGTAGCCAGACAAATTTCAAAAGGACTCTTCTTCGAAAACTTTTAATATCAAAACAGCACAGAAAACAAGCAAGTGCCCGTACATTGAAATCACATAAAAAGGCTTATCTGTAGTCCACCAATTCGCAGATTCCACTCCAAGAATAGGCAAGTTCCTGGCCAGGAAGAACATTGTCCCAACACTGCTCATAAGTGGAGAATACAATCCGCCATTCCCTGACGTGTTTCGTCTTCCACGACTTTATCAAAGTCGTGGAAGAGCCTTGCACAAATGAGTCTCGGTGATGGTGTCGCTCAGATCCAGAATCAAGTGAGGAAACTGCCTGCTGTATCTGGGAGGCATGCTCCTGATCTGGATTTTGTGTCACATTCCCCTGAAATTCGAACACACACAGTCACAGAACTGCAATCTAACTTTGTGTGTTTTGTATAATGCTACACTTCATTATAGCAATGACTGCACATATCCGTGAGAACTATATATACACCTAAGACTAATTAACTAACATATTAATCCATTATTGTAAGCATTGGAGTTCATTAATACAAAGGTGCATGGGGGTTAATATATTAAGTATGAACTAAGTGCTTATATAGAATATAGTAATTTTAAACACGTAAATTGTAAAATAGATAAATCTAATTATTCTAGATGAGCCTATATAAAAATCTCATATTACAAATCTAAATAAAAATAATTCAATTAATTTTTTACTGTTTTAAATAAAGATAGAAAACATTAATTTATAAAACACTGACGTATTGGCATACAATATATAATTATATGATGAATGGAGAATAGAAAAAAATTGTAATAATGGTATAAAAATATATACTTTATTACTTAAATAATAGATAATAATGTGTTTTTTATTATTTGTGTATATTTATGTTTGATTTATAGTGATATAAATATATTTAATACAATAACAATACAAATACAATTTAATACAATAATAATGTAAAGAAAATAAAAATGGTAAATAGATATATTTTTTGTTATAGATAATATATAAAGTATATATTAGAGATATGATTATTAATATATATTAGATATATTTTTATAAGTCTAATATATATATTATTTGAACACAATTTGACAGCCCAAGATAGGAGTTAAGCAATCAAAAAATGAAACAATATTGATATTTTTAGACCCAACTAAGCAAGTGTTGCTAATTTAACCAATTTGTGATATTAGTTACTCTCCATTGCCCCCTGGTTCCAATTACAACATGTTCAATATCTTTAAATCTGAAAAAGTTAGGTCTTTATTATACTTCTTATAATTTTTTAGACACTATGGGCCTGAGTCATTAAGGAGAGTAAAGCATAAAAAAGGAGTAACATTTGCACCTGGGCAAAACCATGTTGTATTGGAGGGGGAGGTAAATTTAAAATGTGAGGCAGATTTATAGTTTGGGTAGGGCATGTCCTAGATCAACTTTATATTTCAATGTAATAATAAAGCTAGCAAGTATTTGTGTGCTAGATGAAAAAACAGCCAGTATTTAACTTATGTACAAAATAATAAACTGATTTGCACCCCTTACATTGTAACATGGTTTGTCCCAGGGAACATTTACTCCTTTGCTTGCCTTAATGACTCAGGCCCTATGAGTAAAAATACCCCATTTTATATCTGAATATGTTGTATTCTGATTTTCAGTTGCTTCTTAGTTTTTTCCTACATTAACCCTCGTCTACATTGAATCATGTACATTACATAAATGGTGGTACAATTTATATGACTGATTGTGTAAGTTTATTTTGCAGAAACATCAAAGGTCATTGATTGATTGCTTGTCCATGTATGTATAAACATTAAAATGATAACATGGTTAGCAACCCTTCTCTGTAATACATTAGAGCAAGTTATTAGTAGTATTATTCAGTGATAAAATATTAACAAGGCTGGGGGCCAGAACCACTTTTAGGTTCGCTGTCTGCTTATAAATTGTAGCAGGTTTCTTCTAAAGCGGTACATAGAACCTGACAATAATATGCGATCTGCCAGTGTTGTTGAATTACAGATTCAGTCTTTTTCTTGGGGCAATTATATCTTTTAATAAAAGGATAAGCTTTATTGGTTGGTACACTAGGATATTGACAGTCGTTTTATATTAAAGCAGATTTAAGGCACCCAACTAAGCTTAGTGGGCTAAATAATTAGAATACCCCATGTCAGTGAATCTCTGTATTCAAATCTTAGCTACCTTGTACTGCAATTATGTCTTAATGTAACAGATTGTGAGTATAGTATATTATTCCACTTGGGAAGATGGCCACTTTGGAAAGTAAAAAGCTATGACTGTCCAGTAGGTCTTTCTAATATAAGGTCAAGGAATTCAATTTTTATCTTGCTAAATTATTGCTAATTATAAGACTGAGCTCTTGTAAAATAGATCATATGCAAAAAAAAAGAAGTAATTACAGCATAAACAAACCAACAGAAGCAAATAACACTGTGCCACAGCATTCACCTTATCCAGAGGCTCATGACAAAATTACTAGATCTATGGATCCTGCTCAAAATTGGTTACAGGTAAAATATAGAAAATCTCAGTACATTGTAATAGACCAATGACCAAAGAAAATAATGCCATTCAATCTAAACCGAGTAATTCTCAATCCTCAAGTCTAGGTCACAATTGAAAACTTCCAATATGTCATCAGAAATCTCCAAAATAACTTTACTTCTCGAGAATCACCAAACACCTAGATGCGCATGCATGTTAATTCTTTGAGGGTGACCACTGCCTTATGCCACATATCACAGAGAAGGAGACCTTGAGTGCCAAAATAAGATTTTCACTGAATGGCAAAAAATGACTCTATGTAGAAGGGGAAAAAGAGCAGAGACAATGCTACAGGAGGGGAGAATGTATTTGCTACATGGGGGAGTGGGGACTTTATATCTGTAAAGGGATCCCCTTTTCCTTGAGTATAGTCTACATATTTTAAATGTTTAAGCAAGTTAAGTTTTATTGTGGTCCCTTCAAATGAGTATTATCTATTATCTCCCAAAGTGGCCCTCTGACCAAAAATGGTTGTGAACCCACTGATGTAACAAAACCATTTCATACTGTAGAGGAAGAGTAATCTTATAAACGGGAGAAAATGCGGACATTCAGCACAAATGTCACATCTACTAATAACCTCCTTTTTGTGCTATTGCACCAGTTTGTAGGGGTAATGCAATAGATTAGCGAATCCGAATATTAGTGACCCTGGGAGTGAGATTTTTTGCTTTATCTTGTGGGAGGGTTTAGGTGGTCCTTGTTGAATGTCCTACAAGAGATAAAGATTGTGCATTATGCCATTCCCAGTTTAGCTGGAGGCCACAGGGCATTTTTACTCCTGCAAATTTACTTGATTTTAACACATCTCTAGAAGTGCCAGAAATAAGGTTCCCCCATTATTTTAATGGGATAAAATTGACATCATCCAGGCCATCTTTATAGTGGAAGCAGGTCTATATGCAAGCAAATATTAATGTCTTGTGACTTATTTAATGTAAATAAGGCTCCAATGACTAGTTTTTTAGAAGAAGAAAAAAGAGAAAATTGTGATATATTCAGGGTATAGTCTAAAAGTGATAGTAGTTATGACCTTGTAGTGCCAGCGTCTGCAGTCATATAAACAACCACAAATGGTTACACAAATCAGAATTGGGAAATGCATGTAACTACCTGGATGTCACAGCGCTTCCTTAAATTCAACATCTTCAAATCCGAGCTCATAATCTTTCCTCCCGCTAATGTTGCTATCCCTCCCAATATCTCACTCTTGGCTGACAACTTAACTCTCTCTCCTGTTACCAAAGTCCACTGCCTTGGAGTCAACCTTGACGCTCTGCTCAGCTTTACCCCTCATATCCAGTCCCTCACCAAATCCTGCTACTTCCTCCTCTGTAATATCGTGAAAATCCATCCGTTCCTCTCTCAGGAATCAACCACAATCTTGGTCCATTCAGTCATCACTTCTCGTCTCGGCGGCTAGGCTCATCTTCCTCTTCTGTCATTCCTCCTCCGCTACTCCTCTGTGTAAATCCCTTCATTGACTCCCTGTCCGTTTCAGAATTCAGTTCCAGCTCTTTACCCTCACTTACTAAGCCCTTACCAACACGTCTTCCCTAAGCATTTCTGACCTTGTCTTGAGGTGCATACCTACCCGGCCACTCCGCTCTGCTTCTAACCTCTGCCTCAATTCATTTCTCTTTACCTTCTCCCATGCTCACCTCCAAGACTTCTGCTGTGCTGCCCCCATTCTTTGGAACTCCCTAACTCGTCTTACTCGACTCTCCCACACACTTAAGTCCTTCAAATGTTCTCTCTGAAACCTCACCTTTGCAAGCTCGCCATTGCTACCACCTCCTGACCATCTTATCCATCATCTCCTATTTCTTTCCTGCCATCTCCATTATCACCCAGTTGTCCCCACTGTCTCTCACCACCCATCCCTTTAGAATGTAAGCTCTCGCGGGCCGAGTCTTATCTACCTATTGTCCTACGTTTGTCTACTGTCTGACTCCCTTGTACATCCTGTTATGTCTTTTGCTGCACTCTGTGTGACTCCCATAGCATTACTCACACTCATCTGTGCTGTTTATGTGTATTCATCCAATTGTTACTTGCTTCTATATCAGGCACTACAGAATCTGTGGTGCCTTATAAATAAATAAATATATAAATAAATAAATAAATAAAAATAATAGTATTGTGTGCACATCATGGGCAAATAGATATATTCGCACACTCACTGCTTGCTGTACGTCTGCATTTTTTACTAGTTTGCGAATAACTTTTACAACTCACAGGTGTTGAAAAAGAACACTAGTTAAAGCATGGCCTAAACCTTTTTCTCTGTCCTCACTTTTAAATGAGCATTTGAAACGTATTAATCAACACATTAAAAAGCTTCCCTGCAGCATAGCGTTCCCATAGAAGTATCTTCAAAGAGCTTTAGTGCGTTTGAACGCTTGTTGGCACCTGTGTGTTTATACAAGCCCATTCACTTCGATTATTTTGGATTATCAGCATCAAAGTTTGTTTAATAGGTTTTGACAACGCATATTACATGCTTTGCAACAACACCGGTGTGTACTGGACCTTGCTGAGAATGAAATCACAGAGACACAGAAGACCCGCATTCTCTCACACACTCACTTTCATTGTATATTTTCAGTTTATTAATCATATCATGGTCTGTTTTCCAGTTATTGTCTAATCTAAAAACTGTGGCTGATTATTGATAAAAATATTGTTATTACAGTTTTAGATTATTGCAGTTGCAGAAAAAGTTAGTAAAAACACAAGCAAAAATATCTCAGGAAATGTGGTCAGACTTCTCTCCCACAAATGAAAAATTGTAGTATACCATCAGAATCACAGGAAAAAAAACCATTGATAATTCAGGATATTATCAGGGGTGTTATATTTTTTTTAGCTATATGTGTTTTGCCTTAACTATTTTGCATTCCACTATAGATCATTTTGAAAAGTGATGTGGCATGGCTTATTGGTGGAGTATGTAACGATAGACACAGTAGACGGGTCTTGCATTCGGTAGAATACAGCTGAAAATGATTCACATACAAAGTTAGTTTTGTCTTCCTATGAAAAGACATTGGGTGCATTTTGGACCAATTGTACAGCTTGGTTCTTTATACATGGATTGTTGGCTGGCCAGCCCAGACCATTGTTTAGTTTCAGACAGACTCCACGCTGGGCTGTATCACTTGCCAAAATGTTTTTGCTCCCCACAGGCTCAATAAAATATTTAGTAGATATCAGAATAACAAGCAGTTGGCATCACTCCCTGTCCCCATGGAACGCTGGGTAATTATCCGAGAATGAATAGGTATTTTTGCACCTCTACAGTGTCATTTGTTTGGAATCTGTCCAGTTTATTCCAAAGTCTGTGCAATGTAAGTCTGGGGTATTAAATACAAACGATTAGTTCAAAAAGAAAGTAACTCCATTACTGGAAAGTATCCCAAAGCCTGTGCTACTGAGTTCAATAATTATACCTTAAATAATATGTCTGATGTGTTACCCAGCCTTTGAAAGTTGATGTGTTTAATGATAGATTGGGGTGGGAGACACAAAAGGAAAGAGAATTTCTGTTTGGAATAAATCAGGAGGGGAGGGGGGGGGACTTAGAAGAGTGTTAGTGGACAGAAGCTGAAAGCTTTGTATGTCTGAATGATTTTCTTGCAGTCTGTTGGAATCAAGCACAAGTTTAAAGGCAAGAAATTGTTGCTGTTTTTTACATTTTTTATCTATAGATATTGGCATATTTTTATTCATTAAAGGTCATTTAAAAATCACAAAATGTGCAGGAACGCAGCTGTTTTAATTTTTTTTTTTTTGCAAATTAATTATCCCCCTTCAGAATAAGAAGGAGCTCAGCCTTTCTCCTAAAATACTACTCAGTTTATCTGCATCTATATCTTAAATTACTTATCAGAATGACGGCACATTGGTGCTGTCTATAATACATATGTCACTTTTGTTTGAAGGTTTTTATTACATTGGTAGAAATGTGCTTTAAATTTTTTCATGTATAAAGCATGGAAAGTGTTATAGACATCATATTGAAAGCATATGCTGACAGTCTGCCTTCCAACATTTTTGAGAACATGTAAAGAACAAGTAACAAGGAAGTCCCCCACCCTCCTTGTACCTTCACCAGTTCTTGAATGTCATTTAAATCCACCAAATTAAATCTTACTTTGCATATGGGTGCTTATTCATGCAACTAACCTGCATTCGGCAAGGAGTAATTTGGTCCTCCCAGCTTCTTCTATCAGAGATGCACAATTTTGCAAACTCCAACATATAACATTGTTCCACAAGTCCATGCACTTCCCTTTGTAAATAGGTGCACTCCTGCAAAATCAGGTGCATGACATCACAAACAGACATGTGCACTGCGGGCTACAGTTTTATGATGGCGGGAAGCTGTGGCATTTGTCATTTGGTGTTTGTTATAGAAGAGAGAAGACACTCCATTAAACTTTACAGTTTGTTTTAAACAAAGTATCAGGAATGCATGTCCTGGATATTGAGGAAAATATGAACTTTTAAAGACCCTTCAGTGTAGCTGGACATTGATTTGTTTAGGCTTTAAAATTGTATTTGGCAAATGATCATTATATAATATGTGGGTTTAAAAGTGTATTTGGCAGCTGACTATTATATGATATATATATACATATATATATATATATATATATATATATATATATATATACATATATATATACATAAATATATATATATATATATATATATATATATATATATATATATATATATATACAGACTGCTACTGATGTAATTATGATTTGCAATGTTGGATATATAAGCATAAACTTGTTGATTGTGACTTTAAGATGATGTTTGGAGTCCCGTAGTTGGGCTTGATAATATAGATTGAAGTTAAGCTAGTTAGAATCATGAATTTCATCTCCTGTTTTTCAGACTGATTGCTCTCATTAAATCTCTAGACACCCTTGATTTCTCCCTTTTATAAATGGCTCACCACCTCCCGTAATAGGGCAGCACGGTGGCTAAGTGGTTAGCACTTCTGCCTTACAGCACTGGGGTCATGAGTTCAATTCCTGACCATGGCCTTATCTGTGAGGAGTTTGTATGTTTCCGTGGATTTCCTCCGGGTGCTCCGGTTTCCTCCCACACTCCAAAAACATACTTGTAGGTTAATTGGTTGCTAACAAATTGACCCTAGACTGTAAGCATCAATGGGGCAGGGACTGATGTGAGTAACTTCTATGTATAGCGCTGCGGAATTAGTGGCGCTGTATAAATAAATTGTAATATTAAAGGTGGGATTCATCCTTTGGAGCCACAACTGTTACTTCAATATTTTTTTGCAGCTTAATATTGCAGAAAACTAGGATCGTTCCCAATTGTAAAGCGCTACGGAATATGTTGGCGCTATATAAATAAATGATAATGATGATGATGATGATTGGTGGAGCGTAGAAAGATTCAGAAGTTGTTACTGCAGCAGTGTCCTGAATGTGGGATTACAGAGGTGTGATTCCCATATTACTGCTACTTAGAAGGTCAGGCTAAAGAGGCAAATATCCATGGTTGGACATCTTCGTCATGTGTTTTTACAAATGTCTGTGATAAAATCGCAACAGCTAATTTGCTAAACTCTTGTGATGTATTTTTGTTTCATTTTTTTAAGTTTAGTAATTTAATGTATCACTTTTATGTCACTTTTGGTATTATCAGACAGAGAAATTGACCGTGATGGGTATTTTGAGAAAACATTGGAATTGAAATGATGAGTTTTGTTTTGTCTCTAGCCAAGATCTTCAATTATGACAAAACTCTTTTTTAATTATTTGTAATGCCTCTGTGGCTGCTGAATGAGATTCATCTGTTTTTTGTTTTGTTTCTATGTGTATATCATAATATGCGTTTCTGCTTTTTATAGGTGCCATTTTTCCTGTTTATAACCTTCTCTGTGTACACCATGCTGCCTCTTGGGATGCGAGCCTGTCTGATTATCAGCATAATCTCCGGAATGTCCCACATTGTTGTCATTACTATCACCGTCTTGCTGACCTCAGACACTCCTGACACTATCGCTTTCGAGGTAAGTAATCTCGCTGAATGTGGCCATTAATACAGAGGTGACAAATTTCAAATATCTGTGATTTAAGGACTGTAAAGCTAAACTAATACAAGGTTTTTCAACTATCTATTGAGGGTTGATGGACTGTAATGGTGATGTTTTGTTTACATAATAAATTATGATCTGGGGTCATGTTACTTTCAACAGAAGGGATGGCAGCTGCCACATTTTATTGGTTTGATAGTTGGTGTAACCGGGTCCCCTCCCCCTGGGAGAAGTAATAGAAGAATTAAGAGGACATTCAATTATTTTCAAAAGTGAGCCCCCTTTAAATCTGTTTACATAGTAAAGGGGGTAACTGAATAGGGCTGTATGTGGTTACTTCTTATGAATTTCAGTCTAAAATATATCACTAGGTGTTCAGTCAGCAGATCACTTGTATTCTTTATTGTTGCATTACACATTGTTGTTTCTTTATGTCCTATAAATGTCTGGGTTGTAAAGTGAAGTAGTCTTGGCTGAGAGCTGAGACATAGTAAAGAAAACTTTGTCCATGGACGTTTTCTTTGCTGATAATGTAGTTGTTAATATAGATGGACGCTGCAAGCTGTCTTCAGTGGTCAAGTACAGGATCAGCGGTGCTGTCTAGAGTGTCTACTGCACATGAGCAATGCGTTCTGCCAATATGTCTACTGTACATGCGCAATGCGTTCTGCCAATATGTCTACTGCACATGTGCAATGCGGTCAGCCAATATGTGCTCTGCACATGTGCAGTGCGTTCTGTCAATATGTCTACTGCACATGCGCAATGCATTCTGTCAATATGTCTACTGCACATGCGCAACGTGTTCTGCCAATATGTCTACTGCACATGCGCAATGCGTTCTGCCAATATGGCTACTGCACATGCGCAATGCGTTCTGTTAATATGTCTACTGCACATGCGCAATGTGTTCTGCCAATATGTCTACTGCACACGTGCAATGTGTTCTGCCAATATGTCTACTGCCCATGTGCAATGCGTTCTGCCAATATGTCTACTGCACATGTGCAATGCGGGCAGCCAATATGTGCTCTGCACATGTGCAATGTGTTCTGTCAATATGTCTACTGCACATGCGCAATGCGTTCTGTCAATATGTCTACTGCACATGCGCAACGCGTTCTGCCAATATGTCTACTGCACATGCGCAATGCGTTCTGCCAATATGGCTACTGCACATGCGCAATGCGTTCTGTTAATATGTCTACTGCACATGCGCAATGCGTTCTGCCAAGATGGCTACTGCACATGCGCAATGCATTCTACCAATATGTCTATAGCACATAAGCGAAATGCAGATTCTTTACTACGCATGGACGTGCAGTACTTAACTTCTTGTCTAATCCTGATTCCACAAGCTTGTTTACTGTATATTCAAACCTGTATCCTGTATTCAATAAATCAACATTCTGGTTAAGGGATAATGTGTAGATTAACCTCCGTACTCACATCTGCTGACACCTTGTACACTTACTTGCCAACTTTGGAGATCAACCCTCTGGGAGATTTCCAAGGTTGGCTGTGTATTGGGAGCGTGACCACGCTAATCGCATAATTAGGCCCCGCACCCTGCTATACAATTTCAATTTTGGCCTATTGTAGCAGAGAACTGGGTCAGGATGACATGATTAGCCCCACCCCCACCCACTTCACCAACAAAGCATGATTCGGGAGGTTGCCCTGCTCTCCGAGGAGTCTGGAAGAGCTCCCAAAAATTTGTGAGTCACCCGGTCATTGTACTATGCTGTTAAAATCTAATAGGCATCTGCCAATAGTAATCGTGTGTTTGAAATTGCTGACTCATGTAAATAAGCTTCTCTTGTTCTGAAATAAGTGTGCAACATTAATCATTATAGGAAACCTGAGCAATCGTTGTAACATGGCATTTACAATTGTGTAACCTGTTTTTATTTATATTAATTATTGTCTGCCATCTCTAGGTACTGTAACTAAGCTGTTTTTCTTTTGCGCTGAGATTTGCATTGATTATTACTATTCACTTCTGTTTTGTAGTTCTCTCTTGATTACATATATTGTATCACACAGTGCAACCGTTCTGAGATGTCTAAAACACACTAATGTATAGGAGTCAGTGTGGCTATTCTCTGCTGCGTAAAGTGCCCATTTATTTCACAGGCATATTGAAAGCACACACCTTGGCAAGACGGGCTGTTTTGGCACCCAAGACAAAGTTAAAGTTGGCAAAATCCCCCTCAGCCCTCCCTGCAGACTTCAGCAGTGGGATCACTCAGACAGGGATAGTTTTAGTCTAGGTGGAGCCCAGTGTAGACATCAAGAACAGGGCCCACATACTGTGACAATTTTACATACAAAGTAGACCCAGGGAGCTGAACAAAAGTTGTACAAATAACATACTGTAAATTACATGCAGAATACTGAATGTTGTATTTTACGTATAACTGAGAAGAATATCCTTAGAACATGACATGTGCAGATGACAATTACTAGAATTGGGGAGCTTGAATCCAGAGGGAATTACCAATTATGTTTGAATTGATAACTAAAGAGTAACAAAAGTAACTTTCTTAATGTTTTTAAAGAAAGGCTTACATGGGGTTCCTGTCTGTCAGGCTATCCAGTGAGGTTGTGTTAGTGAGGAGGTTGATATTTATTTATGTGAATTAGCTTGTGTTGAAGAATTAGAGTGTCTGTCTAAAGCAAGGAAACAATAGGATGATTGACTTGGACAGCTGTCACTGACATCTTTCTGAATTGTATGCCCTATTGTGTGGAGCTGAGAAAACGAGAGAAAATATGAGACCACTACTTTGTAAATATACTATTATAACATCCTGGAATAATAGTGCTTTGTATTATTGTATTATTATGGTCCCAGGCAGTGGGACAGGGAACGTGGCCAGACCCCCAGAGGGCTGCTTAGCGTTGGAAAGTGTTACTATTATCATAGTAATGGTAATAGTGCGCGGGCCACGTTACTTTCGGCAGTAAATGTTAAATGACACAATGTAGCTGTCTCGTATATTTATTCAGTTTCATTATAGATTTTATATATTTATTGGCTCATTTAGAGCTTATTGTACATCAGTTTTTGTGTGCTGCACAAGCATTCCCATTCTGCACATGCGCACCAGTAATACTTATGCATTCATCCATATGTAGTTTTTAGTGTGTAATTGACTTGTGTCTCCTTAAGTCTGAAGAGGTGGAATGGGCTAGGGCTGAGCGTTCAAGCCTAGAAAGAGTACAATGAGTGCATGTTCTTGTGACTGCGACAGACGTGATGCATTCACAACTACGCCTCTTAGGAGTACTATCCCTTGCGGAAGCTGGAGGTGCAATGATACACAATGATGATGACTATTTTCATCAGCACTATAAATATCACTTCTAATTGGCTGATTGCGTAGTGACCTCTCTAGCTTATAGTACCTAATGCATTACTGTGACAGCTGTTTTATATAAAGGTGTGCCTGTTTATTCACATGACTTAATTGATTTTTCAATGTGGTCTACTGCAGGAAAGAAGATTCTCAATTTCATACTCTGTTGTATATATTGGGGGTAGTCCAAATGTAGCATTTACTACTAACACTGTCAAGCCACACCTCTACGCTATCCTTATGTGTAAGTACACATCAGGCGCAGATGCTAATGTATTAGAGCAGCACGTATCTTCAGATGTGTTTGACTGAACATATGCACATAAAGATACTTTTTTTTTTTAAACACGTCTTTTCTTATGTACGGTCAAAGTACAAATAGGTCCACTACAAAAGGAGTGCTTGGGTCTCAGATATCAGAAGCTGAAAAATCTGTGGGTTAAGTGTAGGGAATTAAAAAATAAAAAAAAAGATAAAAAATTTTAAATGACCTGTGGCACAGATTTTGAGAGGTCTGGGCCTCTGGTGCACAGGCATAGCAATGTAATCGTAGTTAAAATTGGCTAACTATACTACAGAGAAGACCACAGAATTCCTTTTTGTTAAGCTCACTGGCTGCCATACTTAGCTGCATTGTTTTATCGTAGTTTACATAGCAGTCTGGCAGTTAAGGTGTTAAAATGATCAGCTAGAGCTGTGAGTCAGGTCACTAAATGTGTCTAGAAGCATACTTGCCAACTCTCCCGGAATGTCCGGGAGACTCCCGCATTTTGCGAGAGTCTCCCGGACTCCCGGGCGAGTGTGGCAATCTCCCGAATTCTGCCCACTTCACTAGGAAGTGCCCACTTCCTAGTGAAGTGGGCAGAATTAGATCCCAAACGCCGCGATTCCCGATGAATCGCGGCGTTTAGCCCCGCCCCCCGCTGTCAAATGACGCAATTTGCGTCATGACGTCACAGGGGGCGGGCCCGAAATGACGCGATTTTGGCCGCCCCGCCCCCTCACGCCCCCCTCCACTGGCTGGCTCCCGGAAGAGAGCTGAAGAAAGTAGGTAAGTATGTCTAGAAGGCATTGCTCCATGATCTCATATCCTCTGCAGACAAACTTCTGGTGGGGCAGTGATGTCAGTGTCGTAAACGCTGTACAGCTACACCTATTGTATTGTTAGAACTACCTTGTATATAATATGTGGGTGACTAACAGAATACAGTGAAATAGGGATGGTTTGTGTGTATATATACAGTATAATTAAACTGTAGAAGATTGATGTGATTAATATAATGAATAATCAGATTAAGGGGTATATTTAATAAACTGCGGGTTTGAAAAACTGGAGATGTTGCCTATAGCAACCAATCAAATTCTAGCTATCAGTTTGTAGACTGCACTAAATAAATGAAAGCTAGAATCTAATTGGTTGCTATAGGCAACATCTCCACTTTTCCAAACCTGCAATGTTCTTGTATCGAGAGCTGGTTTGCATATAGCATCTAAATCTAATGATTCCTGAGGTAAGACTTCAGATTCACTTGTACAGTAAGGTTGAACTATGTTCATCTTAAATGTTGTGTGTGAAATAGAGTTTGATCTCTCTGGGATAGTGGCAGTGCACCCTTAGAGGCTGATTCAATTACCCACAAGGTCCTGTAGGAACCTCATGCAATGTGTTTCTGCGCACAAAGCCAGGTGCAAGCTAAAATGAAGGATGATTATCACCAGAAACATCCCACAGAGACACATCGCGTGAGATTCCTACGGGACCTTGTGGAAAAATAAAGCGCTAACAAATATATATTTTATTTTACTGATTTACAAATTTACTAGCAAATATATATATTGATGCAAAACGTGTTTAATTTTGTGCAGATGCGGGAAAGTGCGTAAAAGTCACTTCAGAGTAAAGCTTAATTTTAGTTCCCCCCCTCCTTTTTTTCTAAAATACTACTTGATTGAAAATTATTTTAATCCTGAAATCAAGGGGGAATTAGGATTGTCATTATTAAATGTGTCACATTTGTGTGTTTGAATATTTTTATTACATGTCCATCATTGTCATTATTAAATGTGTCACATTTGTGTGTTTGAATATTTTTATTACATGTCCATCTGTGGGGTGACGGAGGCTCCGTGGCCACCCGCTAGCCAGTAAATGCACCCTGTCAACCTAATATATCTGTTTCACATATCATTTCCCTCAAAGCACAATCTTATTTTTACATTGTCGGCACAATGTAAGGTATGAGTGTACCCATACAGCATTTAGTTTGGAATAATGCGAAGCACCCAGTTCCTCCCAATAGAAGAGTCATAGTTTTGCACCCCCCTACTGATACTGCATTGAAGGACATTTTGCGCAAAAATAGGCACACAGGGCCTGATTGATCTTTGGACGTAAGTACCGTTGTGTGCCGTTTCTTGTGTGAAATTTCTCTGTGCATGCTTGGAAACGGCCTTAATGATAGTGAACTCAATTGCATTCAATTCATGTCCGAACGCAGATGATACTTCCGACTGCCTATGACTTGAAGAGCAGAACGGGGAAGGGAGGGGACGGATGCACATAGGCAATGTTTAGTAAGGGCGTTCAGAGGTCGAGGGCACGCACATTCCAGCTCTGAGCATCTCTACATGTTTTTTTAGACATATCACTTGCACCAGCTACAGGGCAGGTGTAAGTGCCAACTGATAGTGATGACTGACATGTATGTGTGCCAGAACATGTGTTTGCAGATAAGAGAAACTATAAAAATGCATTTTATATACAGCACGCATTAAGAGCATTTTACTTAAGTATTTCAGGTAAAAAAAAATTTTTTTTAATTATGATAGTATTAATGTTAGGAACTCTTCCAGCCGGCACAACACAACCCGGAGTCTACTCTGTCAGTCAGGTGTTCACTGGAGCCCCTGATGGTGGGGACAGACTGGGCTGCAGACTGACAGAGGGTCGTGAAGTGTGTACCGGCTGGGGAGAACCCAGGCAAGAAGAGTCAGGTCCACGCAGAGGTCAAAAGGCCGGTAGCAGGTATCAGTATCGATGAACAAGCTGAGGTCAGAGGTCACAGGCAGAGAAGCGGAACGGGTAAACGAGCCAAGGATCAGGGTCACAGGAAACACAAGCGAAGTCCAATACAAGCCAAGGGTCAAACACGGGTAGTCAAAACGTAGATAACAGGATACAGGAACTGGAACAAGCAGGTCAGCAGACTGGAGCACAGAAGCTATAAACGGCAATGAGGCAGCAGACCTCATTGCCTTAAGTACAGACACAGACCAATCAGCAGTTGAACACACTCCTGCAGGCTAATTTACTAGTATCCAGCAGGGCCAATCAGGGCTTGCCCTTGACCTACACAGTTGCAGGCTAATGCCTGTTAATAAGCCTAATCAGCCCACAGGCTGCCTGCTATGCGCATGCGCCCGGCTACCAGCACCGCCGGGACGCAGCGCTAGTGTACTAGCGTCTGGCCGTTGCCCTGGTAACGGCCGGACAGGAAGAGGAAATGACGTCCCGGTCGTCAAGGTGACGGCCGGGATGCTGGGGCGCATGAGAAGCGAGCCGCGGCGGCTGTGAGTACCGCCGCGGCTCGTGACAGTACCCCCCCCCTTGAGGAGGGGTCAAGGGACCCCGACACCCAGGTTTTCTTGGAAATTTCCTGAAGAATTCCTTCAATTGTTTGGGAGCATGGAGTTGTCTCCGCGGAACCCAAGAGCGTTCTTCTAACCCGCGGTTCCTCCACTGTACCAAAAAGTGCACCTGTCCTTGCACTTTTTTGGAATCCAAGATTTTCTGAACACTGTACCTCTGTGGCTTGCCTGAAGACTGGGCTTGAGCTGGATAAAGAACTGGTTTTAACAGAGAACAATGAAATGTGTTTGGAATTCTTAACGAGCCTGGAATTTTTAACCTAAATGCAACAGAGTTCACCTGCTTGATGATGGGAAACGGCCCGATGAATTTAGGGCCCAACTTCTTGCAAGGTTGCTTCAGCCTGATATTTTTTGTAGACAGCCAGACTTTCTGGCCAACCTTAAGAGAGCAGATGGTACGGTGTCGGTCCGAATTTTTTTTTGCAACAATTGCGGCTTGTCTTAAAGATGAGTGCACTTTCTTCCAGATAACTCTGAGATCCCTGGCAGTGGAACGGATCTCCTGGATACCAACGGACTGGAGAGAATACAAAGAGTTCGATCTGGGGTGAAAACCATAATTGCAAAAAAACGGAGAGGTTTTGGTGGAGGAGTGACAGGAGTTGTTACAGGCAAATTCCGCCCAGGGCAACAAGGAGGACCAGTTGTCATGAAACTCCGACGTGTAGCATCGCAAGAACTTCTCCAAAGACTGGTTAACCCTCTCCGTCTGCCCATTTGACTGAGGGTGGTACGCTGATGACAAACTAATCTTGATTCCCAGGAGGGTACAGAATGATCTCCAGAACTGCGCAATGAACTGAGAACCCCGATCGGAGACGATGTCTGTAGGGAGTCCATGCAGGCGAAAAATGTGTTGAATGAACAGGACGGCCAAATCTCGAGCAGAAGGAAGCCTGGCTAGTGGAATGAAATGCGCCATCTTGCTAAACCGGTCTACCACAACCCAAATGGTATTGTGTCCTGCAGAGGGTGGTAGATCAACTATAAAGTCCATGGATAGATGTGTCCAAGGTTTAGCAGGAGCGGCTAACGAAACTAACTGCCCTACCGGGCGAGTCCTGGGAACCTTGTTCCTGGCACAAACTTCACAGGACAGGACATGACTTTTGACGTCGGCAGACAGAGACGGCCACCATACGGTACGGGAAAGTATCTCTAGTGTTTTGTAGATGCCAGGATGTCCAGCAGTCCGACTGTTGTGTGCTTCAGCAAGAACTGTCTTCCTTAAATGAACTGGGACAAACAACCGTCCTACCGGAGTGTTGTCAGGAGCCAACTTCTGAAACCTTTGTAAGGTACAGCTCAGATCTTGAGTTAATCCGGCATGGACCATGGATACAGGAACAATAGGCTCTGGGTTAGTGACTGGGGCATGATGTGCCAGAAAACTTCTAGACAGAGCGTCTGCTTGAATATTTTTAGAACCAGGACGATAAGTGATAATAAAGTTAAATCGGGTGAAGAACAGTGACCACCGAGCCTGACGGGGGTTTAGGCGTTTAGCTGACTGAATATACTGCAGATTCTTATGATCCGTTATAACGGAGATCTGGTGTGCAGCGCCTTCCAACCAGTGTCGCCATTCCTCAAAGGCCCATTTAATTGCTAGTAATTCTCGATTTCCCACGTCATAATTGGTCTCTGCTGAGGAGAATTGGCGGGAAAAAAAGGCACATGGATGCAAGCGGTGAGTCTGAGGATCCTTTTGTGACAAGATAGCTCCAGCACCGACGTCAGAAGCATCTACCTCGAGAATAAATGGTACCTTTGGGTCCGGGTGTCTAAGGACCTGAGCGGACACAAAAGCTTCCTTTAAGGTTTTAAATGCATTTATTGCTTGCCGTGACCAAACAGCCGGATCACCCCCTTTGCGAGTCAAGGAAACGATAGGAGCCACGATGTCAGCAAAACCGCCAATAAATCTCCTGTAATAATTGGCGAATCCTAGGAATCTCTGGACCGCCTTGAGGTTATTGGGTTGTACCCAATCCAGGATTGCCTGGACCTTGGTGGGGTCCATGGAGAAACCCTCTGAAGAGATTATATAGCCAAGAAAGGATACCTTCTTAACCTCAAACTCACATTTTTCGAGTTTCGCGTAGAGATGATGTTCCCGTAGTTTCTGTAGGACTTGTCTGACATGACTCCGATGTGCCGGCAATGAATTGGAATATATGAGAATGTCATCTAAGTAGACAACAACAAAGTGTCCCAGGAACTCACGTAACACCTCATTAATCAAATCCTGGAACACAGCAGGAGCGTTACTAAGGCCAAACGGCATGACCAAGTATTCGTAGTGGTCCGAGAGCGTGTTGAACGCCGTCTTCCACTCATCACCTGCTCTAATGCGTATGAGGTTATAAGCACCACGAAGGTCGATTTTTGTGAAGACCGTTGCTCCTCTTAATTGATCAAAGAGTACAGAGATGAGAGGAAGCGGATAGGTGTTTTTAACCGTAATCATATTCAGTCCCCGATAATCGATACATGGTCTGAGTCCACCGTCCTTCTTGGACACAAAGAAGCACCCAGCCCCTACTGGAGACTTAGATGGCCTGATGAAGCCTTTCTCCAGATTTTCATCAATGTACTCCTGCATGGATTTGGTCTCTGGACCGGAGAGAGAATACAAACGTCCCTTGGGTAGTTTAGTACCTGGAATTAACTCGATGGCACAGTCGAACTCCCGGTGCGGTGGTAGAATATCAGCAGCCTTTTTAGAGAAGACATCCCAGAAGTCATGATACTGGGAGGGAAGCTGCTCCGGAATGGACCGAACCACACGTAGAGGTACTGTCAAACAGGACCGTGAACAATGAGAGCTCCACTGGACAATCTCTCCTTTTGCCCAATCTATGACAGGGTTATGACAGGATAGCCAAGGATGACCTAGAATCAAAGGCACTGACGGGCATTCAATGAGACGAAAGACTATAGATTCGGAGTGGAGAGCCCCAATCCTCAATTGTAGTAGCGGGGTCTCCCAGGTAACCTTACCGCCTGGCAATGGAGCACCATCTAAGCCACATACCGTGATGGCGGATTTGAGTTTAACCCGCGGAATTCCAGCAGAGCGGGCAAACTCAAAGTCCAGGAAGTTACCTGCAGCTCCACTATCAATGAAGGCCGCCAGACCCACAGAACAAGCACTGAACGTGAGCTGTGCAGGAACCAATACCGCATTTTTTTGGGAGACAATTTGTAGACCTAAGTGAACTCTCCCCTCGTTCCCTAGGCATGCTCGTTTCCCGACTTGTTTGGGCAAGAACGGGAGAAGTGGCCTCTTGCGCCACAATATAAACATAAGCCTTGTGACCGTCTCCTGTCTCTTTCCTCAGAGGAAAGACGGTATGCTCCCAATTGCATTGGTTCCTCACCATCCTGGGAGATAGGAACGAAGGCGGATGGAGGTGATGACGTTTCCTTTTCAGTTTTCCGCTCTTTATATCTCCTGTCAATTTTAATGGAGAGGTGCATCAGATCCTCCAGAGAGCTAGGAGACGGGTATTGCACCAGCGAATCTTTAATCTGTTCAGATAGGCCGACACGGAACTGACTACGTAAGGCAGGGTCGTTCCATCCACTGTCAGGTGACCATCTACGGAATTCCGCGCAGTATTCTTCTGCTGACCGTCGGCCTTGTTTCAAGGACCGTAGATGAGCTTCTGCGGAGGCCACTCGATCCGGATCATCATACAGTAAACCCAATGCCTCAAAGAAGGAGTCTACGGACTGCATGGCCGGACTGGTCTGTGGCAAAGAAAACGCCCAGGACTGGGGGTCACCCTGTAGAAGGGAAATAATAATCCCAACTCGTTGCTGCTCTGAACCGGAGGAGCGGGGTCTCATCCGAAAATAGAGCTTGCAGCTCTTCCTGAAGTTCCGAAACAAGGTTCTATCTCCGGAGAACCGATCTGGTAAATTCATTTTGGGCTCACAGATGGGACCTGGAGGAGGTTGTGAAGCTTTTGTGGCTTCTTCTTGAACAGACATACGCTCAGCCAATCCCTGCATCATCTGATACAAAGACTCAACATGGCCTGCTATGGTTTGTGCCGGAGACGGTGTGGATCCACTTGCATCCATCCTAATCTTGTCTCCGTGAGTGGGCCGGTTATAATGTTAGGAACTCTTCCAGCCGGCACAACACAACCCGGAGTCTACTCTGTCAGTCAGGTGTTCACTGGAGCCCCTGATGGTGGGGACAGACTGGGCTGCAGACTGACAGAGGGTCGTGAAGTGTGTACCGGCTGGGGAGAACCCAGGCAAGAAGAGTCAGGTCCACGCAGAGGTCAAAAGGCCGGCAGCAGGTATCAGTATCGATGAACAAGCTGAGGTCAGAGGTCACAGGCAGAGAAGCGGAACGGGTAAACGAGCCAAGGATCAGGGTCACAGGAAACACAAGCGAAGTCCAATACAAGCCAAGGGTCAAACACGGGTAGTCAAAACGTAGATAACAGGATACAGGAACTGGAACAAGCAGGTCAGCAGACTGGAGCACAGAAGCTATAACCGGCAATGAGGCAGCAGACCTCATTGCCTTAAGTACAGACACAGACCAATCAGCAGTTGAACACACTCCTGCAGGCTAATTTACTAGTATCCAGCAGGGCCAATCAGGGCTTGCCCCTGACCTACACAGTTGCAGGCTAATGCCTGTTAATAAGCCTAATCAGCCCACAGGCTGCCTGCTATGCGCATGCGCCCGGCTACCAGCACCGCCGGGACGCAGCGCTAGTGTACTAGCGTCTGGCCGTTGCCCTGGTAACGGCCGGACAGGAAGAGGAAATGACGTCCCGGTCGTCAAGGTGACGGCCGGGACGCTGGGGCGCATGAGAAGCGAGCCGCGGCGGCTGTGAGTACCGCCGCGTCTCGTGACAATTAACAGTTGTTAATTCATTATTATTATTATTTTTTTAATGTGTGCGGACGTATCTTGCAGTCTGTTCTATCTATCTGGATACGGCAAGTAGCGTATAGCCAGAATGTGCTTATACCCGTATTAAAATGGAAACGTTTCTTGTGATCCACTTGTACTTGAATACAGGTGCCTACAAGTTACGTCCGATTTTTGTTTTAAACGCAAGTTGCGTTCACATTGCGTTCCAAGATGATTCAGTCCCTCAATGTTACAAAATGACTTATGCATTTTTGGACAACGATTTTGCTCGTTCAAAAATGACTCTTATAGAATATGAGGAGTATTTCCTTGAGAGTCCATTTTTGTGTGTCATTCCCCATAGAAGTCAAATAACCCTACTTCATATGATGTATCAGAAAGAGGCTGAATGTGGCTGAGCGTTACCATATCACACATGCAAGAGCAATGCTGCATGTACACAGTATAAAACGGTCACTAGATAAATCATTTTTGCACATATAGCATCAATACTGTTTTTTAGTTGTTTTCTAAATCATTCACAAGTAGGTATTTTATGCTATTCTTACTGGTTACAGCTAACTATTTCAGACAGTGACTGGATTGGCTAAAGATGGTGTTTGCTTTACTGAATATGGGATAAACTATTAGCAACACCCAAACAACACCAGTATGCTTTATTTGCTTACTATATTGTCTCCCTTTATGTTATTATTTTGCCAGCTTTGCACTTCTCACGTGTGGAATGTAGCGTGAATGAAATGAATTTCAGGCTCCCAGTATTTTAGTAATTAAGTGCAGAGTTTTATAGCGCTTGCTTTGAAGTGATTTATATGTCTTTTGGAAAAGAGTTGATGAAGCAGAGTCAGCACGTTGAAAATGTAATAATCTGTAACCATTAGAACGGTTATTGAAATGACCTTTGAAAGGGAAAATTCTGGACAACTTTTAGCTCTCCACACTTGTTGCTGAACTACATTTCCCATTTCTTGAGCATGGTTTCTTAAACTTTTTGTGCATGGACCTAAATTATGTCTTTTTTTCTTAGCTTTGCAACCTGTTGTTTTTAATTATTAATGTTTTGTTGTATTTTTGTTTTTATGCGGTTTTATTTCTGCAAATATAAAATGTTAAGCTACAAGCAAAACAACATATAAACATATTTCCTCTTAAACAAATAAACTAAAGATAACAGGAATATTTAGTATATAAACCATTCAAATTGACACCGCACACAAATCACCATTTTGTTTATAACTTGTCATCAATACATTTTTCACAGGACTCAACACAGAGTTTCCAGATTTTATAGAATTTTGCAGGGCAATTCCTATTTATATTAAACAGTGTGACAGTAGACTCTATAATATCTCACAAAATGTGTGATACCCCCCCCCCCCACCTCCTGTAGACTCAACTCAAGACTCTCTGTCCCAGTGTAATCTACCCAGGCTCTCTCCCGATGCACTCGAGGTGTTGGGTGTGGGCTTCACCACCCAAGAAATCTTAGATGTTATTATAAAATTACAAGATAATATAGCATCAGGTCCTGATGGCTTCATGGCCACGTAATATAAAATGTTTTCAAGGCCACTTACTATAAAATATTTAACTTGTTGCTCTTGCTGAAATGTTCAGCAGTGTGCTGAAAGGTGGATCCTTTTTGAAAGAGGCCTCAAAACTAGAATTGTTGTTATCCTGAAAGTGGACAAGGACCCCTCCAACTGTGCCCATTGTAAACCTATCTCACTTTTGGACATGGACTTTAAGATTTATGCAAAGGTCTTGCGGAGTGTCTCAATGCTGTAGTGCCCCAATTGATCCATGACGATCAAGTATGCTTTATACCTGGTAGGCAAACCCGTGCTAACACCAGAAAAGTTATTGGGCTCATTCATTGTATTAACTCTAGCAAGACCCCGGCCCAGGACCTTTCTCTGGAGAAGGAGAAAGCATTTGATCAGATTAGCTGGCCGTTCATGCTAGAAACCCTCAAGAAATTTTGCTTTGGTGGAAACCTTCTTCAGGGTTTTTATACCTTGTTCTCATGTCCATCGGCCTAGGTCTCTATAAATGGCACACTATGAAATACTCTCCCAATTACTAATGGCACTAGGCAGGGGTGCTCCTTGTCACCCCTAATATTTGCTCTATTTATTGGGCCTTGGCAGTGAGAATTCACCTTTCCTCAGACATCAAAGGTGTTTTAGTTGTGATTGCAGAATATAAGTTGAGTTTATTTGCGGACGATATCCTCTCAAAAAATTTATTCTTTCCTGGTTGGGTAGGATTGTTACACTCAAGATGAATGTCCTGCCTCATCTGCCCTACCTCTTCTAGACCCTCACAGTTAAAGTACCTAGATCTATTTTGACACAACTACCGCTGTTTCTCCCAGTTTGTGTGGAAAAATAAACCCCCAAATACCTGTTTTTCTACCTTGCGTAGGACCACCTCTAATGGTGGGAGATATTTGTCTTTACTATCTTGCCTGATCCAGGCCGTGGCTTGGTTTGCAGGCACACATAGCCTGTGGTGGGTAGACCTGGAATCCTCTTTCTGTAAATTGCCGCCTTTGACATCAGCATTGGATACCCCAGTTGGTTGTAGGGCCCTCCCTGGTGAGGTCGCATCCAGTCACCACTTTTACTTGTCAGATCTGGGATCATTGTAAGTTTCATTTTGAGACCACTTCAGTTCCCTCTCCCCATCACTCCTGTCTGAAATTTCTCTGACTTCTCTCGAGGGCAGTGTCTCTCCTGCATCCTATCTTGGCATGAGAGAGGTATTAGGGTGGTTGGTGATGTCATAGATTCTGGCCAGTGCATTCTACTGGCTATCTTACAGCGAAAGTTCGATTTTCTAACTAGCAGTGCATTTACATTCCTTCAGGTGAAGCATTTTGTTGCATCCATTCCCAAGCCTGATATTACTAGGTCTCTGACTTCACTCAAATCTCTGTGTTCATAACCCTCTTCGTAAAAGGCATAATGTACATTGTTTATAATTTACTTGTTAACATCAAACACGCTGCCACCCCCAAACATGAACTTAACTGGGTAATAAATTTGGGTAGGCCATCAGAGGGGAACACAGTGAGGGAAAAAGTCTGTATAGGCATTCTCCTTTACAATGGAAGAAATTGAGGCTTTAAAGTATATTTTAGGTGGTATGTGGTTCCAACACTGTTGAAACAGATCTAAGGTGCAACCTCTGAGTAATGCTGGTGAGGTTGTGGCGGGATGGGGGTCTTTTCTCCATATCTGTTGCTGTCCAAAACTTGCTCAGTTCTAGGCATTAGGGACATTGCCAAACTCCCAACTCCTGTGGGTAAATGTATCATAGTGTGGGTTGTACAAATTCGCCGGAAATCGGCGAGATGACAGCTTAAATTTAAAGCGGCGCTGCCTTGTAAAGGGAAGTTTCCCTTTAGAAGGCAGTGCCGCTTTAAATTTAAGCTCTCATCTCGCCGATTTCCGGCGACTTGTACAACCCGCACTATGATACATTTACTCACTGATCTCTAAGTGTCCTTGGACTTTTTCCATGGCTCTCCACTCCAGGGGCTGGATAAATACTCATGCAAACTCTTTGTTCAAATCCTCAATGCGGCCATATGCTTGGTCTCCTAACAGTCTACTATTCTGGTCTTTGGTAACTGTGTTTTGTTGTTGTTTTTTTGCATTGAGTTGAAAATTTAAATAAGCTTCTTAAAAAAATGAAGTATTGAGTCTTCCACTGAATGGCAAAGCTTTTGCAACATAGCGAACCGAGAGTGTGAACAAGGACCTGTCTGAGTATATTAATGATCCCCTACAATTCTGATGGGACAAGCTTCAGGAGAATTTAACAGCAGGACATTCAGGTGCTTTGAAGATGAACTTCAGTAAGGAAGGACACAATATGAAAGAATGTACTTTCCATGTTGAGTGCTACTCTCCATATCCCATGTGTCCAGGCAATGTAACCTAAGAAGAGTAAAGTACGTGTATAAATCGAAATTGCATTTGCTTTGTACATGAAACTTATTGCAGTATTCACAGACTAAGCTTGTACCTCCATTCAATTCATAAGTGCTTATTGTCTTTACCAATTTATTAAAACATACTGAGAAAGCTGCCTCGGTGAGAATGGTTTGGACTAAACTGTATGCCTGTGTTACAAGTATTGGAAACACATGGGAGGAAATAAAGTAACTTTTTTTTGCATCTTCTCAAGTGTGAGTCCTAAAAAATACATATAAAATACTTGATCCCATCCTTGACCCAATCTATAAAGTCTGCCAGTTCCATCAGTTTGGGAAATTTAGTGTTACGTATTGTTTAGAGAGGGGATGCTGATCATATGGATAGAACTTAGCAGGTCAAATTTTCTTGCACCTATCTGGGGACTACTTAAAAACACAGTCTGCCCCAACTAAATTTCATCCCCTCCCTAAAATTTTGTTTACCTGTCTCCGACATATACAAACTGAAATTTAAACTGTCTACTGCAATCTCCTCCATTATTCCAATTTGGAATAACTCAGATAGGTTAGAGTGAGAATGCAAATTGTTAGTTTACAGCTCTGCTTGTTGATTGGGTGCAAATTTGTCTTCCTAGCCTCAGGGATTGTAAGAGGAGAGTGTTACTTTCTTCGTAGTGGCAGTCAGTGTGTTGACCAATGGTGTATTGGAGAGTTCAGTGCATGATCCTGCAGTGGTTGGCAGCACAGTATAAACAACATCCAAATGATAGGACCATCTAGCTTGTCATCTTGTGAGTCCAATGTGACAGATGTCTGCTCCTTTTTCATCATCTTATAGGTAACGGCAAAAAGAGAATAGCTTACCACATTTAGGTTACAAGGTATCAGAGGAGTTTAGTTGGTCAGGTTCAGGATATATTAAATCCCTGAGGATCTCTCTAGACACACCCTCCAATGTACTTTCTTTTCATTATAAATTAAATACATTGTTAAAAATACTTTAGGGTGTCTGCATATTTGCACAATAGATCTCACAAAATCTGAACAAATTTGGTGTGGTTGGATAATCTACAACAGCTCACTCACCGTGAACTTTTGTAGCTAAAACAAACTAAAACTTCAAATTATTTAACAGATAAATTATCATCTTGGAATTGTGACCACCGGGCTTCCTGGGCTTGTCTTCCCCCCTCCTTTCCCCCTCCCTGTGACTTCCTCATGTCCTTTGATCTTTCTTACTTATGATAGTCACACACACACCCTTGTGACACCACTTTCCATTTCATATTGATTTAACAACTCCATGGTTGTATACGCTGTCTATGTTTGTATTATAACTTTGTTTATGTTTTTGAACAGGTGCAAGTTTTCTCTTTTAATAATTATACTTTTATCTATGCTGAATATAAAATGTCAGACTTGTATAAAATAATAATTAGAAAATATGATTAGTGTACTTGTTGGCAGTTAACACTACAAAATACAGGATTAATGGGGACCCATCCTAAATTTCTTGATGACCCCTGTTTTAAGTTTCAGCTTTCCACAAGAATTCCAATTTATAGTTTACTAAATTGGTAGGACAGGTATTACTGATAGAGAGCTGTGAAGATAACACTTGGGAATGCTAAATCTTGCAGTAAAAGCACGAATGGGATTTTGTTAAATAAATATTCTACTTCTAGTCTAGTATTAAGGGCCTAGATTGGCCCTTGCCTAGTGGTGTGGTCCTGGCACACCCTTCCCCAGGATGTTGAGGGTGCCAAAATTGTTAATTATTCTACAGTCTAGGGCTAGAATTTCTAACCTTTGTTCCATCGGTGTGTGGCTACTCTTGTATGGAGAAGGACGGCAGAATAGAGTTGCTGTGCTCTATTTCTGGATTTCAGTGAAGTTATGTATAGCCCCTACCATAGTGCTGGAGACCATGCCCAAGTACCCCTCATATGGTGTGGACTAGGCATGCATTAATACTAATGCAGAGGTGTAATTTTAAGTCTTTTGGTTTCATTTGCTTGGTACAGTGTTTTTTAATTAAACTCTTCTAAAAAAAAATATTCTACAGAATGAAAAATTCATGAAAAGTGCCTAATTATTTTTCATGTGGTCTTCATGTGTTTATTTTACATTTTCACTAACATACATGAGATGGTATGATTCACCTGGCCATATCACCTTCCACAGCTGCCTGTTGTATTTTGCACTGCACACATGCATTGACAGTTGTGGTAATCGGACTATGATGTCTGGTTCTGTGGAGTTTTGATGAGAATTAATCTGCAGATTTTTGCCTTACACTTCAAATTCACGCATGGATATCACGTTCCTGCTCACTGTTGCCCTATGCCGATAATGTTTTTCCCTCTGAGTTCTTTGCTGGCATCACCTTTGACACAACTGCTTGTGAAACATTAGCAAGTAGCACAACTTGTCTCAGAAGCTCCTGCCAAATGTGCCCTGACATCCACCTACCTCTCTTTCAGGGCAGTCCAGCCTTTTTATACCTGACCCTGACCATGCTGGGATGTTGTTTGTTTAGTTAATGCATGAACAACACCTGTGTGGAAGCCCTTGCTTTAAATATGCTTGGCATCCCTTATTTACCTAGTGTTTTTATTTTCTTGTACAGTAATTGAACATATTCACTAGGTAACATATTTGGTTAAAAGGGGTTTTAATTTAATATATTGTGGTACAAGCGCTGTATAATGCAGTGCCACATTTTATCTGCATTTATGATTTGACATAGCTGTTAAGTAAAAAGGACAGAGACGTTTTCCACTGGCAGTCAACATTATGATAGTTTAGCTAGGGGACACCTTACTGACATGTGGAGCACCTAGAAGACAATCATTTCCAATCAGTGTTATCAAACAAGAGTACATGCAAGTATTAATTATATTTATTTATATATTTTTCAGTTACGTATATTTATAAATATCTTTTTCTCTTTATCTTGAGTCCTGACCTAAAAAAAATACATGCAACTTTTGAGATAAAGAAAATGAATTGTTGTAACATCCCAGAGGAACGGAGAAGCACAGAAGGATTATTGTAAAGTTATCTCGTAGTATACTTTATAATGTTTGAATTATTAAGTAAAGTAAATCTAAGGATAAAGGTGTGACCATTTTAATCCACAACAATAACCCATTTATTGCCCAACGCATCATTGCAGACCCGAGGGATGTCCATTATAGTGGTTAGCACCTTAGGTCAGACCATTAACATCCTTGTCTGTTGTTACGCTGTCAAAATGAGCCAGTCTTTCTTCTTACCTTCTCTTTCACATACAGAAGGCCACCTGGAATTGGAGGGTTCTTTAATATGATTCTAAATCCCAGCCTGGATAGATCACGATCCCCTCCTTCCCCCTCTCAGGCTCAATCTATGAAATCTATAAAGAGATTTGCTGCCCTCCGTAAAGAACATTCCAGTAATCAACGGTACAGACTGAGCCTACTCTCGCCTCCACAGAGCAAATTCTCAAATCATTTTCATTTTTCTAGATAGCCGACTTTCCCCTAATATTTGTAGGGCTAATGTGCATCATCCTTTCCTTGATCTTTTAAAAAATCTTTGACCTTCTGGGGGCAGCAGAATGCAATAAAGCGATTTCTCTCCTCGCGAAAAAAAAAAAACTTAGACAAGAACAAACCATGGAGCCGCATATCCAGGCTCATATCCGGCAAATACCTTCTATGGTGGCCAAGATATCCCTAGTCTTCATGTATATAGTCTTGCAGTCTCATTGGCACAATGTATTTAATGGCATTCTCCACCGGGTTAATAATGAATCAGCAGCTTTAGGAGGTCCCCTCATTAATGCCTTACTAAGGCTTTCCCCAGCCCTGAGATCTACCACAGCACTCACCCATCAATTAACAGACTATCTTCAGTTATTTGGTTTAGTTACTGTAAATCCAGCGGTTTAGCTCTATCCCCTTCCCCTCGGACCCCCTTGTGGGACAATTTGTCTTTTCTCCGGGTCTCTCCTCTCAGATGGCTCTGGCATGGTCTAAATTAGGTAGCCTATATCCTTCCGAAATGATCATCGGAAACATGGGAGCATTCCCTTAGTTTTCTGACCTCCAAGAATTGCGAGTCTTTACAGTGGGGACTTTTTATCAGTATCTGCAGATAATATACATTTCCTTAGCATCTAGAGTCCATCTTTCCAGCAGACTAATGTCTATAGTTGAAAATCCTCGTCATCTTAATCACTCCTCCAGGGGTCTTATCCCAACACTTTATATTGTTATACTAGGTTTATTCTGGATTGTCATCCTTTCAATGTATAATTAATAGTTTTACCATTCATCAGATTTTTCAGGCTAACTTTCCCAGCTTACTCTCCGTAACCAAGTCAGACCTAGGTTCATGGTCCCATCACTTTATATCTTGGATTGGAACCTAAAAATGAATATACTCCCTAGACTTCTGTACCTCTTCTAGACCCTCCCTATTCATGTTCCCCCTCTGTCTTCAGATTTCTTCCAAATAAACTCATTAGACAAATTCTCCCAGCGACCACCTGTCAACTTGCTGCTGACTGGAAACAGTCTTTCTCCCTCACTCTCCAATCAGTCATTAGTAGATCTGGCACGTTCAGCACATGGAGTATATGACTAGCATCCTTAAGAATTCCAAATCATTTGACAAAGTTTGGGGTCCCTGGATATCCTTCTTCCACATTGTTTCTCCCTTTACTTAATTTTCTCCCTCTTCTTCTCTTTCTCCTCTCCACTTTCCTCTCTTTGACGGTTCTTATCACACCGTTTCCCTCTCCATCCCCCTGCCCTCCAGCCTCCCCTTTCACCTACTATCCAAAAATGGGTCTTACAGTATTTATCCTGATATCTAGCTACTAAACTCATATCTCTACTGTTTGTATGAAGATGAGTGCTGTAAGGTTTCAAATCTTTTATCTGTTGGACTGTACTGTATTGACCTTTAATAAACAAGTTTAAGAAAAAAAATAGTTTTACCATTGTGCAATAGTAATACTACCTGGTATAAAATCTATTTTTCAAATTTACCCTGTTACACAACAACATTATGCATCATTTCAGCCTTCTGTTGGCAAAATATAAACGTACAATTTTCAGCCGCAATATAATTTACATCTTTAGGGTCATACGTATGGGTAGAAGTGTGTTTTAAAAAAATCCAACACAGTTTTGATACTGATAATTGCAACCTGTATTACAGCTTTATGTCATACATTATATGCAGTCTATACAGCCTGTGACTCCAAATGAGCATTTTGTTTCATAGACCACACTGCTTTTTACAGCTCTAGCGGAAATTAACTATTATAAATTGTAAATAGTAAATAACTATATGGTTAGCTGAAATATCTTGATTGTTGAGTAAGCGGAGAACATCACTTATCTACAGGCCCCCAGAGTAGCCAGTATTATATACTGTGTTTGTACTTTTTTCACTGTAAATCAGGGACACATGTTAAGTGTTTCTAGCCTCTATTTATCAATAAGCTGTATCTATCTCTGTATCTTTCAGCTTATTGCCAATGCCATTATCTTCCTCTGTGGGAATCTAATAGGGGCATTTCACAAATACCACATGTTGGATGCTTCCAGGGACCTGTACAGCTATACTGTGAAGTGCATTCGGGTAAAGATGAAACTTGAACTGCAAAAGCGGCAACAGGTAGGAGACTCCAGTGGTTCTTGGTTTGATGTAATGTGATATAAAAATAATTATTATAAAAGGATGGTACAGCTTCAAAAAGACAGTCCCAGATTGAGGTTACCCAATTCTGAATAACCTCAATTCATTCCATTGTGCTTCTCCTCTTTAACGATTTGCTGAGTGTGTACCCAAAATCCCATTATTACCTGTTTTCAGAGAGCAATTCCAGGAGGAGGGGCTCCAAGGTCACAAACATTCTGTGTTATAGATGGAGATTGTGTGTAATGCACCAACTGATTAGATTGGATGCAGGTCCTGAGTTGAATCAAAAGTGGATAACTCCTATACAGTAAAACTAATTTTATTTTTCAGGAAATTATTAAACAATTTTTTCGGTAGTGTTTAAACATCACTTATTTTATATAACATCCTCCGCATTCCTCTTGATTGAGAGGAGAATCCGATTAAAGACAAGGAGGTATATTTACTAAACCGCGGGTTTGAAAAAGAGGAGATATTGCCTATAGCAGCCAATCAGATTCCAGCTGTCACTTTTGTAGAATGTACTAAATACATGATAGCTATAATCTGATTGGTTGCTCTAGCCAACATTACCACTTTTCCAAATTTGCCGTTTAGTAAATATACCCCAAGGACTCTGAAAGAAATATATACATTTCACCTTTTTTGTCATCAGATGAGTAGACTCTGGACCTCATTGGACATAGTGCACTGGATGCACATTCCAAAACTACTCTGGTGCTCCTGGATGGTCTACAGTGTGTGCATGCCTATTCTCCTTTTGGAAAGCGCCACCATAAACTAGAGGTGAACCTAGGCTTGTGGGAGGTGGAAAAATCTGGCAAAGTCCCACTTCCTACCACTTTAGGACCACCCATTTCTTTAAAGTCAATTTTATACTAAAATACTACTAATTTTAGCCTGTTATTACCTTAAATTTATCATGAGTGAAGGGACTTGGAATTATTATTATAACATGAGGCACTTTGTATTTCAAACGTTTTTTTTTTTTACATTTTGGAAAGTGTGCCTAGAAAACCACTTTAAGTGCAGCTGAAAGGGGCAGAATACGTCCCAATAAAAGGTAGCGGACGAGACCCAAACTGTGCCACCTAATTAAATTGTGGAGTGGGAATGGCTGTCTGCTCTACCAGAAAGCAGAGATCATCCATATAATGCTCTCTATGCACCCAGCTATGTCATTTAAATAATCTCTCTTCACAAAAAAGAAAACTTCTTTTAGCACTGCTGCACAAAACTAGGCGCACCAATGCTCCCCCTGCTTGCTTTGCAGAGTACGCCCTCACTCCATCCAACTCCTCTTATTGGCCTGCGCAAAATTCAGCTCCTGTAAAAATGCTGCTCATCAAACCCAATGCGCTTTGGCAAAAAGCTAGATGAACCTGTGCAAATCAAGGCGCACAATACCATTAATGTGATTTTTGCACTGATATAATGGGAATAATGTACCCTACAGTAAAATATAAGGTCAAAAGAAATCATCAAGGAGCTTATACAAGTATGATACTGGTGATTTCTAATATGTTTTAATTTTACTGTAAGGGTTACATTAATCCTTGTAATATACAAGTGTGTATTTGAAACAAAGCATGTCACTTGTTTAAGATGATCCACATAACTTCATGTGTTTTATTTTTACTGGAAATTATGCATTCCATCACGGAACACCTTTAAAATGAGCCATGTGGCACAAGTGATATCACTACTCCCCTAATATAAGAATAGATTTTATAGAAGATAATATATATATATATATATATATATATATATATATATATATATATATATATATATATATATACACACACACACACACACACACACACACACACACACACACACACACACACACACTCTTCACTATCTTCCTTGTATGAAAAATGGAAAGTTAAAAGATTCCCTAACTTCTGGCCTATAAGTGCATCTAGTAAATGTTTATTTAATCACATTGTTAAAAGCTTGTGTTGAGGACAATCCATCCAATGTGATCACATGTAGACGTACTTGCCTACTCTCCTGGAGTGTCTGGCAGAGTCACAAATTTTGGAGAGTCCTCCCAGATTCCCGTCAGAGTAGGCCACCAGTTCATATCCCGCTTCACTTTCTGTCCCAGATGGAGCTGTTCTATGCAAATTGCATTATCTTGTCCCCGCCCCCCACTGCACCATGATGTGGCCATGATGACACAAATCACACTGTCTCCTCCCACTCACTTATCTCTTGGACCTCCCCAATGTATCTCCAGCAAAGGAGGTCCAAAAAGTAGGCAAGAATGCATTATATGCTTGTAATTGTGCCATTAAAATCCAAGGGGTATATTTACTAAATATACCCCTTGGTATATCAGATTCTAACTGTCATTTTGTAGAATGTACCAAATAAATGATAACTATAATCTCATTGGTTGCTATAGGCAACATCTCCACTTTTTCAAACCCTTTCCCTTTATAGGCCTTACATCTTGGTCTGTGAAATTACCTCTGAGAAATCATTTGTGGGGTCTGTAGATTCACCCGAAAATGTATATAGATAATGTAGAGTCCATCCTGTAAACACAATCTGGACTACTCTTTTGATTAATTAAAACTAGTCTGTTTTTCCACCTAAAACACTACTAAATTTAGCTTCATTTGTGTCTTAAAAGAATAGTGACAGTGAGGGGACAGTACGGTTTAATTACAAGAGTCACTTTTGGGTGTATGGAAGTGTTTATGTATTGTTCAAAGTGATCCTAGAAATGTGCTTTACTGCCAAATGGAAGATGCAGAATATATCCCTTTAAGAGTATAGAGCAATATGGTATAGTATAGACCCAATTTCTGAATAAATAAAGTCCTTTTATGGAGAGAAAATATTGTATGCTGTTCCAAAGTATTGAACTCCCACCAAAATATGTCTTCTCCAAAGTTAAACACTACTGTGGCCATCTTTGCTCACAAATTCATGCACTTATTGTAAGAGACGGGTGCATTTGTACAAAAGTAGGTGTGTGCCATGATAAAATAACCTCTTATAGCAGTTTTGTAAACGAGCCTTACTGCTCTGTCTAATCAAAGTTATAATGTGCGTGAGAAGCAAATACTTGATGAACGAACTGTTTAAAATGATCACATTGCTAAACATGCAATTATAAAATGGTATCTTATATTGATGTGTTCCTTCCAACACAGTTTTAACCAATAAATCCAATGCATTGTAAAGTACAAAAAAACTGGTTAAGTCGTTAAGAAGATTTAAACAACTGGTCATAAAGGATTTATTGTATGCGTATGAATGCTATCTACTCAGTAGAAATATCTGCATCTTCTATCTTTCCCTAATTCTTTTTCTCATTCTTATTTTTCCTTCTCCACTTCCTCCTCTTCTTTCACTCCTAGCACTCTTTTTCCGTTTTACATTCTATAACATAAGCATTACCCAATATAACTCCCGTGCCTGACACCCTTCCCAGGAGAGCCTGCTGTTGTCCGTACTCCCTGTTTATATTTCCATGGAGATGAAGTTGGCTATTAAGGACAGACTAAAGGAAACTAATGACATCCGCCAACCGGACAAAAACTTCCATAGCTTATATGTAAAGCGGCACCAAAATGTCAGGTAAGTTAGGGTCCACATAACTGTGTAGGGGACTCACCCTTTTACCCTCATTAAATGGCATAACTAGTCCAAGGCTTGTTCACTAATTTCAGTTATCCCCTATCATCCTAGCATCCTCTATGCAGATATTGTGGGGTTTACTCGACTCGCCAGTGACTGCTCACCCAAGGAGCTTGTTGTCATGTTGAATGAACTGTTTGGAAAGTTTGACCAGATAGCAAAGGTGAGACACTACAATATGCGTTGGTTGAATTGTGATATAAGCTGATTATAAGTCTTCTGAAAGTTAATAAAAAAAAATCTTTGTATACATATGAAATCCTGAGAATGAGACATGTATATGTGGCACAGGCTGGCAGAGATGTGTGTGTGGCAGAGGTTGGCAGAGTGAGATGTGTGTATATGGCATAGACTGGCAGAGTGAGACGTGTACATGTGGCATAGACTGGCAGAGTGAGACATGTATATGTGGTACAGGTTGGCAGAGATGTATATGTGGCACAGGCTGGCTGAAATGTGTATGTGGCACAAGCTGGTAAAGAGAGATGTGTATGTGGTACAGGCTGGTAGAGTGAGATGTGTATGTGGTACAGACTGGTAGAGTGAGATGTATATATGGTACAGGCTGGCAGAGTGAGATGTGTATGTGGTACAGGCTGGCAGAGTAAGATGTGTATGTGGCACAGGCTGGTAGAGTGAGATGTGTATGTGGTACAGACTGGTAGAGTGAGATGTATATGTGGTACAGGCTGGCAGAGTGAGATGTGTATGTGGTACAGGCTGGCAGAGTAAGATGTGTATGTGGCACAGGCTGGTAGAGTGAGATGTGTATGTGGTACAGACTGGCAGAGTGAGAGGTGTATGTGGTACAGGCTGGCAGAGTAAGATGTGTATGTGGTACAGGCTGGCAGAGTGAAATGTGTATGTGGTACAGGCTGGTAGAGTGAGATGTATATGTGACACATGCTGGCAGAGATGTGTGTGTGGCAGAAGCTGGTAGAGTGAGATGTGTATGTGGTACAGGCTGGCAGAATGAGACTGATTTGTGGCGCTAGCAGGTGTAGTGTAGTGAATTTATTTAACAAACAGGCTTTGACGGAGATAATGTTAGATTTGTGTAGTTAATTTGTCTATCTCCATCATTGGAGACTTGCTTTAATAGTGGTGCACTGGCCGTGGGAGTAGGACACTGTCCAGTGGAGCCAGAGGAGAGTGGGATAGAATAAATGTCAAAATGTTGATTTTTGTCATTATATACAAATATTTTTGTTTACTTGTAACTATGGTTTGACTTCCTATTATTCTATACATAGAAATATATTTTTGAAATGCGCCTTACCTTGTGGTCTTAAGGTGTCCACCATTTCTTCCACTCCTTCCACAAGAGCTGGTCACAGTTGTCTCTTCATTTCCTTCTCTCAGTCCAGGAACCTAACTGCAGATAAACTGCTAGGTTTATAGACTGTGAGGAGTACAGTACTAATGGTGGTTTCCTCCCACTCCCAACCCCTGTGGGTAAGAATTCCCATATCTTAAATTCTAGAGGTGCCAACCTTTTTAGAGTCTTGATAGAGGAGATGTAGGTAACATAGGGGGGACTTACTAGAGGACTATGACCAGAGTAGTTTAGACACTTGTTAATCTGGGTAGAAGATGTAGCATAATAGCCAACTTGCATCCTGCCCCAGAGGGGGGCAGATTGCAAGTGCAAATCACTTCATTTTGGCCCACCATCACAGAGAAACACTGTAATAGAATCATCGCGTCGCAGGGCCAAATGATGAAATTTGCTACGAATTCTGTCCTGGGGTAAATGTATCAAGCTGAGAATTTTCCGGCGGGTTTGAAAAGTGGAGAAGTTCCTTATAGCAACCAATCAGATTCTAGCTATCATTTTGTAGAATGTACAGCTAGAATCTGATTGTTTTTTCAAACCGGCCTGAAAAGTCTCAGCTTGATACATTTACCCCCTGCTCTCCCCGGGCTCAGCGAGAACTACCCAAATTTCGTGAGTCTTCCAGACATTCCGGGAGAGTAGATAAGTAGAAGAAGTTGGGAGGTGTGTAGAAATATGGAAGGTTTAGTTGGTAAGAACAATCATTCAAATTTTGGCCCACAGGAAACAGACATTGGGCCTGATTCATTTAGGAAACTAAAGCAAAAAAAAATGAGTAAATTTTCACCTTGGCAAAGCCATGTTGGACTAGGCCTAACCCCCATGGAGGTTTTTAGAATTGGCTCTTTAGGTGCCTATTCTTCCGCTTACTGCAACTGAAATTTCAATGTGTGCCGTTTTTATTCTCCTTTCCATATGTCACTTTTCCTCCATGAATAATTAGTGTGGACTGTTCTCCCTCTTGGCATTTGTTCCATTTCCTCCCCATAAAATTAACATACAGTTTAAGTTTACAGCCACAGTACACTCAAGAGGACAGGATATTGCTTGGCTAATTCAGGATAAAATAGAGTTACAACACATGCTGGGTGTAAACATTCAGGAAGTAATTGTATAACAAATGGTTTTGAACTGTTGACTAGAATGGAAGAAGACGCACACTTTCCGTATCCGTATCTATATGTAGCATCCTGCGGACACATGTTGCTGAAGTTCAGGTCCCCAGTACAGAACTCTTCATTCTTTGGAACCAAAATATTAAGTAACATGTTTCCTTACCACAAGCCATTGTTATAAATAGATTTTATTTTGATTTTCAAGAGCATAAACCTCCCAAAGGTAGAGAACTTGATAACTACCAAACAACGCACATTACCACTCATATTTATACAGTTTACATATTTAGTAACACAATGGTGTTTTCAACTCAACAATTCACTTATGTTTCTGCACACTCTCAGCGTTATCAAGTTTCCACGTTCGGAATTTGTACATTTAACACTGCAATCATTATAATTGTGTCTCTTGTTTATACAGGAAAATGAGTGCATGAGGATTAAGATTTTAGGAGATTGTTATTACTGTGTCTCTGGTCTGCCAGTGTCTTTACCCAACAACGCTAAGAACTGCGTCAAGATGGGGCTCGATATGGTTGAAGCAATAAAGTAAGTACAGGTGGAATATTTCCTACAAAATTATGATCTGTATTTAAATTTTAATTTTGTTTACTTTTTTTTTTTTTTTAATATTGTCTAATAACTGAATTGGTTTTCTAACATATAGGTATACTACTAAAAACATCAACTGGATCATGGGCATAGTACTACTAATTAATGTCCAAACTCTAATATGTTTAGAAATGATAACTAATGGAATACTCATAACTTATATAGAAAGTCACAAATTCCTGATTGATAGATGTGAATACTATAAAGGCATGATTATTTATGTGAGCAATCTGTCTTAGGTGAATGTTATTAAACCCAAAGGTGATCAATATTAACTCTGAATATCAGGTACATTAATCAGTTTATAATGCTTCCAAGGATATGATGTATGTCTTCTGTGCTCATTTCACCTCTAACTCAAATCTGTAATCTCTCGCTCTCTACTGGCATCTTTCCATCACTATACAAGCACGCAGTGATTACTCCTATTCTAAAAAAACAAGATTCCGACCCAAACTCTCTATCAAATTACCGTCCCATCTCTCAGCTGCCGTGCCCCTCCAAGCTTCTAGAGAGACTTGCTTACACTCGCCTCACATGCTTTCTTTCCGCTAACAACCTGTTGGATCCTCTTCAGTCTGGCTTTCGATCTCAACACTCCACAGAGACTGCGTTGACCAAGGTTGTCAATGATCTGATCACTGCTAAAACTGAACGCCATTACTCTCTCCTAATTCTCCTTGATCTCTCAGCTGCATTTGACACCGTTGACCACTCTCTTCTCCTGCAAACGCTGCAATCCCTAGGGCTTCAAGACACTGTTCTATCCTGGTTCTCATCCTACCTTTCTAATCGCTCTTTCACTGTTAATTTCTCTGGAGCCACCTCTGCTCCGCTTCCCCTATCAGTTGGAGTACCACAAGGCTCAGTGCTAGGTCCTCTGCTGTTCTCTATCTATACCGCTTCTCTTGGAAATCTAATAAGTTCATTTGGCTTTCAGTATCATCTCTATGCGGATGATACCCAAATCTATCTATCCTCTCCTGATCTCTCGACATCTGTGTTGTCCCGTGTAACTGACTGTCTTTCTGCCATTTCATCTTGGATGTCCTCTCGCCAACTCAAACTTAATCTTTCTAAAACAGAGTTAATAATATTCCCACCCGCCAACAAGAGCATACCTGACATTTCTATCTCTGTTGATAACATGACCATAAATCCCACCCCACAAGCTCGCTGCCTAGGTGTAATCCTTGACTCACACCTATCGTTTGTTCCCCACATTGACTCTATATCTAAATCCTGCTACATGTATCTAAAGAACATTTCCAGAGTTCGCACATATCTCACGCAAGACACTGCAAAAACCTTAATTCATGCACTCATCATCTCCCGCATTGACTATTGCAATTCCCTCCTTACTGGTCTTCCCAAAAACAGACTTAAACCTCTAAAATCTATTTTTCACGCTGCGGCAAGACTGATTTTCCTTGCAAATCGTTCTTCCTTTGTTGAATCACTCTGTATGTCTCTACACTGGCTGCCTGTTTTGTACCGAATCCAATATAAAATACTTTTACTAACCTACAAGGCCATCAACAAAGCTGCACCAACATACATCTCCTCTCTTGTCTCAAAATATCTCCCAACTCGGCAACTCCGTTCTGCACAAGATCTGCGTCTCTCATCCACCCTCATTACATCCTCCCATTCCCGGTTACAGGACTTTTTTCGGGCTGCACCCACTCTATGGAATTCTCTCCCTCGCACAGTAAGACTCTCCTCTGGTCTACAAACTTTCAAGCGTTCTCTAAAAACCTACCTCTTCAGACAAGCTTATAATATTCCTCTGCCACCCTCTTAACCTCGCTACCTTTAACCTGTTACACAGTTTCACGCGGGACGGCTGCCCCCTGACCAACATTGTTGTGTGACGGGTTCATTTAGCTTATGAGTCCCTTTTACCTTTGCAGTCTGGCTGGGCCAAAATGCAAAATGTAGACTTAACCTCATGTGTCAATCTCCCATTGTCCCATAGATTGTAAGCTTGCGAGCAGGGCCTTCTCACCTCTTTGTCTGTTTTACCCAGTTTGTTTATTAGTTTATTATGTTTGTCCCCAATTGTAAAAGGCTACGGAATATGTTGGCGCTATATAAATAAATGATGATGATGATATGACATGCTCTTTGGAAAAACTGCACCATACAGCAAAAAATAAATAGAGTTGCTTGATGTAATGTTCAGGTGCTCAGAACAATTTGGAGATCATTTTATACTGAAAAATGATGACTAGCAACAAAATTAAATCTAGTATGCACCCAGACCATCTAAGGAGAAATATCGCAGTCGGCAGAGGCATAACTCCAGCTATTGCAGGGAATGGAGAGCCTGTGGTCCCAGACTTGAGCGAGGCCCGGCCGTGCTTCTCCATTTGCTGCCTTGGCCCCTGCTCTGCTTTTCTGAGCATGCACTTAGCCCAACATATGTGCACTTGGACTTCGAGTTCTGGGGCTCAGCATATAAGCACTGATGACCCATTTGGACTTTCAGTTCTGAGGCTTGGTATATAAGCACTGATGACCCATTTGGACCTTCAGTTCTGAGGCTCGGCATATAAGCACTGATGACCCATTTGGACTTTCAGTTCTGAGGCTCGGCATATAAGCACTGATAACCCATTTGAACTTTCAGTTCTGGGGTTCAGCTAATAATCACTGATGACCCATTTGGACTTTCAGTTCTGAGGTTCGGCATATATGGTAAGCACTGATGACCCATTTAGACTTTCAGTTCTGGGGCTCAGCATAAAAGCACTGATGACCATTTGGACTTTCAATTCTGAGGCTTGGCATATAAGCACTGATGACCCATTTGGGCTTTCAGTTCTGAGGCTCGGCTTATAACCACTGATGACCCATTTGGACTTTCAGTTCTGAGGCACAGCATATAAGCACTGATGACCCATTTGTGCTTTCAGTTCAGAAGAGCAGAGTGGGGACCTCTGGAGGAAGGAAGGGCATCACAAGCCCCGGTTCACCAAATTTAGCTATGGTGCAGGGTGATATAATGTTACCAGTGGGTAAATATGTGCATGCCTGAAGAAACTCCAGTCAAAAATAGTATATACAAAAGTAGGCAAGTGACATAAGATTTGTGTTGCAGTCTGAATTTTTGCATCCTCATAAATGATCCCTTCTAACTGTGACTGCACAGAAAATGGTTCCTTTAATAAATATATCATGTAAACACCAAGCGTAACGGCAATTTCTTTTCAGGACAAGTAGTCTATTTATAGGAATTTGAGGATGCAATTCTATTTCTGCAGGCAGGTGAGAGAAGCCACAGGAGCGGATATCAACATGAGGGTTGGAGTGCATTCTGGAAATGTTCTTTGCGGGGTCATTGGATTGCGAAAGTGGCAGTTTGATGTTTGGTCACATGACGTCTCCTTAGCCAATCGCATGGAATCTGCGGGAGTACCAGGGTAAGGTCACCCTTCCTTAATTTTTTTTTGTTGTATATCCCCAGCTTACTGCCTCATGAACCGCATCCTAAATGTTAGGACTACCATATTGGGGGAGACAGACATTAGGGCACAGTGTCATTTCAGGAGCAGCATATAAAATGTTGAATCCACAACACTTTAAGCTATAACACATCTAGTTTAGTTAAAAATCGCCATAGCACCTAGGCTATGGCAATTTTGGTACAAATAAAACAACTTGATGCACATGTTATGGAGGAAGTCAAGTATTTACCTGCTGTCATAGTAACCAATAGGAAGCATCCTGGAATGTTAACCAATGTCAGTACATGCTGTCTCATTTTAGTTATTATAACAGCAGCTTCAGAGGCAGCCAGACTGAACTGAGTGTAAATTTGAATAAGACCCATTTCAAATTATGCCTGGACCTTAAATGTTTAGCTAAAAAAGAGGAAAGTCTAATATACCAACTCTGGCACTGTTATCTTCCAGCGTTTGATCCTTTGAGGCAGACATTCATGATAGGAATTTGTGCATTTTAATGACATTATTTTTGAGCACTAGGACAAATGATGACCAGGTATAACATTACCTTAATGACATGAAATGACATGAAATTACCATGCTTCAACCTGTTTAAAACTGGCCATCGTACCACAGTTGATGGTTAGAATTGACATAAGTCAGTAAGATTTTAATTAGTGGCAGTTGACACCTATATATGTTTCATTGCAGTTAACAGCCATAACATTTAATAGGGTGACTTTATCAACTGAGAAAATTTAATGTCACTTTTTTTCACTAAAAAATAAATAAATAATCTTTAATAGCCAACCAGTGGAAAAATCGAAGTCCACTTACCCTACTGGCCCTTAAAAAGTATGTGTAGCATATTGCAGACATGGAATTTATTACTTACTATCTACATGACAAACGCCATAAGTTCAACCTCGTTTGGGCCCCCTGGTACCTTCCAGAGAGCCGGAACTCTCTGTTCCGTGATTCCTAGCTCCGATCATAACTTGCGCCCTAAGCTTCCTCGGGTTTCCCCGGCCTGTACGTTCTCTATTCAGTTCCTAAGAAACGCAATGTGCTCTGTTTGGTTGTCTTCCTGTTTTTTCCTTCTTAACACCATTGTATATATGTTGTATATCGATTAACATTTATCATTGTGCTGTAGGTGTCATTTAATTCTACTTTGCACCTCTCCACCCCGCTAACCCCCCCCCCCCACTATGTATACAAAAAAGATGGGATGGACCTATTTGAATGTTTGTATATCGCTGCACACTGGTTTTGTTTACCATTGTCCCCTTTCTAAATAAAGAGTTTAAAAAAATAAATTAAATAAATGAAAGCCCAATTTATAAGAAGCACACAGTTCTTGTACAATTGTCATCTAGAAAATATATATTGTACCATTTGTGTACTATTCCCAAGACATACTCACTAACCTGGAGTTGGTATGTTGCTCTCCTTGCATTACAGGCTTTTACATACAGAACCTTCCAATATGCTGCGCATAAAGGCAAACAGTGTCAGTTTTGCTTCCATAGGGGGTTTTGGGTTAGACTCAGCAGTGAACGATTGTTGGAACAACAGTGGTATCCCTTGAAAAGGAATGTAAGGGGCATAATTAGATTGATTTCAAAATATACCAAAATTGATGTGTAAATTTGTTTTCTACGTAAGAAAGCTTCTCGGGTTACGTTGCCAACACCGCAGTTTTGTTTTTTCCATTTCTTCGCTGTTCTCTTTTAGTTATTTGACATTTCTCTTTCATTGCCCAGTCGAGTTCACATCACAGAAGCAACATTGAAGCACTTAAATGGAGCCTACAGTGTGGAGGAAGGACATGGAGAACACAGAGACCCCTATCTGAAAGAAATGAACATTAAAACCTACCTTGTTGTTGATCCAAGAGTGAGTGTGATATTAATGTAAGGGGAAAAAGTCGTGGATTTGTTGTATTGATTAAACTACAGATTGGTAGGCAAGGAGTTGAGTAATCTGAGGCTGTTTGCCCGGACTGGGAGGTCTATCTAGAACTTGGTTATGATGCTTTTGTATTATCTAGGTCTCTATCCAGGACTTTAGACAAACAAAATTGTTCCTGTTTCTGAACATACTGTATACATCAATATATAATTATAGCACATATGTAATAATCACATCCTTTTCAATCTGATCATTTTTATTCAGATAGTACATAATAAGATCAGGGCTTGCCTAAAACATTTTTAAATTTTGTTCTAACAGAACAGAAAAATCTTTACAATGTGCTTCGGAGGGCAGTTGTAGGATTGTTAGACTTTAATCAGATGAGTAAAACACTAACCACTTTAATAAGGTCAATACAATGTTTTGGATGAAAATTTACCACCTGATCCGGCTGTAGATGGATCTGACAGTCTGCATGTGATTTATCATTTCTATTGTCATCCACACACTTGTCACTTCTTTAACAATTTGGTAAGAAATGATTAGATTGAATGATTGGCTTGTAATGTGGGTGGATAGTTTAGGAGAGGTCAGACTGAAACCTGAGCTGCTACTTCAATACCCCATGCCCTATATATAGCGGTGGTACTCATAATTCCTGACTAACATACAGCCAACAAGGAGTAGATAGACAAAAACACAGATTACTAAAAGAGTGACATGCTTTAAATCTTCACTTACATTAACACAGACAGATGAGAGTTCCGAACAGACTGCTATAAATTCTTAATACTCAGTATGCAGGCACGTTGTTACAAAATAAAGCCACATAAACATTCCTACATTTAAAGCAGCAATGCAAAATACATTATTTCATCTCTGGGTTAGGGTAAGAGTTACGTTTAGGATTAGGGTTAGGGTTACAATTACAGTTAGGGTTAGGGTTAGCTTTAGAGTTAGCGGTAGGGTTAGGGTTAGGTTTGGAATCCGGGTCCACCCATTGCTGCTTTAAATTAACTAGTCTAAATGTTGGTGTGTTTTCTGATGTAAAACTAACATGCCTGCATACTGGATGTTCGGAATTATAGCAGTCTACATAGCTGTCTGTTCGGAACTCTCATCTGTCTGTGTTAATGTAAGTGAAGATTTAAAGCATGTCACTCTTTTAGTAATTAGTGTTTTTGTCTGTCTGCTTCTTGTCGTTTATATGTTAGTTGGTGTGACATACCCAACCAACATATAGAGAGAGAGCTTTAGAGAATTGAGGAAATCTGACCGAATCAATAATGGACTATATCCAGGGTTACCCAGATAGGATGTTATTGGTAGAGGTGCACCTGAAATCGTCGCTAGTCACGTTAACGGCTGTCATTATGCCGTCAGCGAATATATCTACAAAATAAATCCGATTTCCACAATGCCTATAGAAATAAAAAGCAGACTTACCATAAAAATGACAATCTACATGCCCAACATCCTCCTGTTATATGCCGATTGATGTAAATCAGTGATATTGTGAGATTTAAAGCAGCGACTTTATTATCTAATTTAAAGGTTAGGGATAGGATTAGGATTAGGGTTAAAATTACAAGCACCATCAACTTTTTTATATTGCGCACGGGGCTGACATTGCCGCTTTAAATACCGTATCACTGTAGGTCTCATAAGTGGCGTAAATAGACAGTGCCAAGATAATTGATGTGTTAAAATGCTCATGCAAGGGTTTGTGAGACATCATATACAAGATGGGGTATAACGCCATTGTGGGATTGACCAGGTCCAGAAAAGTGTGAAAGTATGACAGAGAGCAGGCAAGGAGGTGGCAGGCAACGCTTTAAGCTTATCCATAGCCTGATTAGAGTGATAACCTACAAGTATGACTAACATATGCATTCCCCTGTGGTAGGAATAATTAAGCATAGAACGTTTGTGCCCCTTTTTATATGTCTGTAGGCCTATTATTCATAGCACCATATGAATATCAAGAGCAGAATGACACCACAACATCCTGAGACCTATACATGTGTGCAGCCAGTGCCATGTTTCATGTCAAATACCTGCTTAGTCCTAATGATTCTTCTGAAGTAAGGTAGAAGGTTTTGATAAGAACCATGTAGCATTGTATAGAGTACATTAGTTATTCTCCAGTATAAGATAGCTTGCCAGCTGTTGTCAATTTAAAGTCTCATATATCTCCCAGTTTAAGGGAATTGTAGTTCTATTTGTAAATAGTTGTGGGATACACATCCCATGGATATTGTAAATAGAATATACCATTTAGAAGTAGTCGTTGTTGCTTTCTTTCTATAAATGCTCAGTAAACCATTGGGTCAGTCTGCAGGGAGAACCTTCCATCATGTATAACTGTAATGTGCCTTACATTTGTCTTACACTGATACCTGTAACACATACATCTGACCCTGTGATAGTTTCTAATGCTTCCCATTACCTTTAGTCAAGGGAGCGTCGGATTCAGAACAATCACATTCCCAGACCTCGAGTAAATGACGGCCTCAAGGTTCGGCCTTCAGTCAGGATGACACGATATCTTGAATCATGGGGGGCCGCCAGACCGTTTTCTCATCTTGATCCAAGTGAACCCTCAAGTACTGAGATACCAGCTAAAAACGGAAATCCAAAATGTGTAAGTGGCTACGTTCAATAATGTTGTCCTTTGTACAAGTTTTTGGTTATATCTTGCATTGACCATAAAATATGATGAACTATATGCCTAATGCTAAAATAGACTTATTAGAGCATAGAAAGGGAATCACAATGTTAAAATTAAAGTGTAGTGAAACTAAGAATTATTTAAAGTAATAGAAAGCCACCTACTGTACACAGAGTGCAATGGGAGGGTCTGTCAAAGGATGTCCACTGAAATTTGATGTAAAAAGTTGTTCAATAGAACGAAAAGCTGGTCACACAGGCCCTGACCATGGTACTTGGCCCAAACAATAGGTTCCTCTTTCCGTGCACATGGTTGGGCAAATTGGACATTCATTGCTTGTGATAAGCAGCCGGATGATATGTGAGCCTGTTAGGACAGTCATCATATAATAGTAGCAATGTACTCCAGTGCTTGAATATTAAAGGATTGTTGTGCCTCTGTTTGACTATAGCGAACAGCTTTATGTCAGATGGTGAGTGATAATACTATAAATAGTGGTGGATAGTGATGATAGTAACTTATGTATTTGGTATGAGAACGGGCAGCTACTGATCTGAAATGTTGTTGCATATTACCCTCTCATTGATTTTGAAGCATGGTAGCTTTATGGTGCAGTTATCAGATGCCTGGCACACACACACTATCCAGCAGTGATCATCTGGGGACTGGAATTTGCTCTATTCCATTTTGATGATATAATTCTTGGGCATAGTGTTTGTTGTAGGGCTGCACATGCAACTATATTGAGCCAGATGGATGATAAATCTGCAGATATCCCGAGTGTGTGGCCAGCATTTCTCAGTGCCAGTTTTTATGACTTTAAATAGATCATGTACTCATCCTTTCAGAACAGAAGCATGGTTTGCCTTTAAGACAAACCAATCAGATTCTAGCTATAATTTCTTTAGTACAGTCTACAAAATGCTAGCTAGAGTCTGATTGGTTGCTATAGGCAACTTCTCAACTTTTCAAAGCCGCCGGAAAACTCTCAGCTTAATACATTTACCCCGTGGACTTGTTTATCTCCACAAGGTGCAATAAGAATTGAGAGTGTTGGGGTGACCAGTGTGTCAGAAGGACTGGAGTACAAGGTGATAAGGACCAGCCTCGATTAGAGGAAAGGAGGTGTCTCAATATTAGTATCTTAGTTATCATATTATATTAATAGGACTGATATTACATGTAATGGAATTTAAAATTAAACACGTAATAATGTTACCTCACAGGAAATTATATTTTTAGATTTTTATTTTCTCACAGGAAATTATATTTCAGTTTAATTTAGAGACGTTCAAAATGACTGCCATATGGGAGCGCTTGACAACGGTGGTCTTGTGACTTTTTCCAATATAATTTACTGTTTTGCCATGTTAGAAACAAAATTACAGATCCACGTGTTTGATATGCATTAGACTCATTTTATGTACTGTCCGTCCTGTAATTTAACATAGAGCGAAACTGCTTTATTTTAATCACAACATTTCCTGCTGGTGTACTTCTGCCAGGAAAGACAGATTTTATTTGAATTATTTATTTGTATTTTTTCTTGAGTCTGTATTATTGGTATTTTACACATTTGTAATGTTTTCAGTGTTACTTTGCAGACTGTAGTCATTGTTATGCTAAATTACTACTGAGCCTATTAAAGGTTCAACACAACATCCCTGTTGCTATAATAGTTTACTCTTTCTAACAAAGGCCGCACACTGCTGTAGCTGCTGCACTCTAATCCTGTCACTCAGTGCTCCGTCAAGCAGCAGTGTTGGCCAACCTAACTCTTTGTGTCATTGCAAATTTATCTCCACTACAAATGTATACTTCTGGTCAGCATAGGCTCAGTATATGTACTGAATGAAAGCATATATGAATTGGTCACATTTATTAGCCATTCATCTTCCTAGTTGTAAGCCAAGGATGTGAGGCACTTTGGCACATGACCCATGTTTTCTTCCTCTTGGAAATGGCACAGATTAGCTCTTCTATGTGCGTTACATAAAGATATACTGATATATCCATAGAGCAGTTCTGTAATATACCAAAGGCATGAAAAGTGCAACTTTTCATGCCCTTGGCATGAAAAGTATATGGTAAAAATCATAAAAGGAAACCAGTAAGAAAAGCAATGTATATAGAGCACTACACTATGTAGCTTAAGGAATTGTAGCCCATATAATAATATCGTGCTCATTACAGTGTTAATGTTTTATCTTCATTGGTACATTTTGGATTATGTGCACACCCACTGCAGCAGTACCCTTATTTTGTTAGTGTGCTCTTATCACTTATCAAGCTGCACCATAAATAATAATGAATAATGAATCTCTATTTTACATTGGTGAGCTACAGGTCACAGCAAGCCCGGGCTGTCATTTTTGTGTATGTATATATGTGTGTGTGTATGTATGTATGTGTATATATATATATATATATATATATATATATATATAGATATATATATATATATGTACATACAAAAATGACAGCCTGTGCTTGCTGTGACCTGTAGTGTATGTATATATGTGTGTATATGTATGTATGTGTATATATATATATATATATATATATATATACATACATACAAAAATGGCAGCCTGGGCTTGCTGTGACCTGTAGTTCACCAATGTAAAATAGCGTTTCATTATTATTATTTTTTTAGCCATCTATAACCCCACACCCACCACTCTAAGGTGTGGGAAGAGCCCTAGCATTTTTGTTGGGGACCCCAACTCCATAGGGAATTATGGCAAGGGAACCCCTGCTGCAGGTCCTCCTGTTATAGTGCCACTAACGCCGACTGGCAAAGCCTAGGACTGTTTAGAGGAAAATCAGGGGGACCATGCGCTTTTTGTCGCCCCCAATTTTCCTCCTATCAGTGCTAGTCTGGTAGCACTAAGGATATGAACCATGTATTACTCCACACCCACCACTTCGGGGTGTGGGAAGAGCAGCACAAGGGTTAATATGACTGGGAAGGGGGGGGGGCACGTGTTGTTTTTTTTCTTTTTTTTCCATTTGCTTATTTTTGAGACTGTTTACTGTCAGAACTGACTAGCTAGCTGTGACCTGTAGTTCACCAATATAAAATAGTGTTTCATTATTATTATTATTTTTTTTTAACCATCTATAACCCCACACCAATTTAACTGACTGTTAACTTGCTGCCTCATATATCCCACCCCTTGACAGGTGCCGTTGTAACGAGATAGTCCATGTTATTCAATTTATATATATATTGTGTGTATGTATGTATGTATGTATGTATGTATGTATGTATGTATGTGTGTGTGTATATATATAAATATATATATATATATATATATATATATATATATATATATATTGTGTGTGTGTATATATATATATATATATATATATATATATATATATATATATACTATTTGCATGTATGTATGTGTGTGTGTGTGTGTGTATATATATATATATATATATATATATATATATATGTATATAAAACACTCGTGACATCTTATAATGTAGATGAGTTGGGAAATAGGGAACATGCCAACACCCAGGGGATTGGTTAATAAGAACAGGAAGAAACAAGTAAGGGACATGGGGAGTGGATACGATTATCTGTTGTGTTACTGTGGACAGTAGCAGATAGCACATTTATTGTGCTCCTGGGTGGTAGATAATATAATATGATAGAGGAAGTATAACCTGTATAAATACATCATCTGCTCTCAGCAGCTTGTAAATCAGGGAGAGCAAATATTTCACAATAGACAACATTTGTATCCATTCATTCATGTTATTTATAGTAAAAGTTATTGAGGTTGCTACAAACGTTTGCAATGTATAATTAAATACGGCTACACATGTAACCCATTCCACTTTCTTGCTGCTCTTACACTTGGCCTAAGAACTGAGTGCCAGCATTGCTTTTAAATTTGGTGACACAAGTGAGTGGCCAAATTGTACACTTTTGGCAATTCGGCACCTGGGCCGATTGGCTGTATCATTTATGGACCACATTTTGCTGTTACTGCTGTCATCGGATGGCCGCACAGATAGACTACCTGTAGATGGCTGCGGACCAAATTTACTGAATGCATGAAAAATGTTGATTGGATTATTAGTTTTCATGCTTATCCTGGGGACATACACATGGTGATATCTAGTTACATTGGAGAACTTTTAATGCTGATTTTGGATGTCTTTTTATATACAATAGTAAATGATCAAGTGATAAGTATCTTAGTTTCCAGAAGAAAACCTTGAGAAGCATTGGTTTATGGTGTTAGCATTTCTATTTTTTTAATTCCCTGTTTATTTTAAAATATTTTTATCCTAGAATGTACATCTAGCAACACTTATGCTGAACTAATTAAATAGCAGTAGTATAGCTTTTGCATATAAGGAGTTTTTATTTTTAGCGCTTGTGCTCTGCAAGCTGTGTTCTCCTGCCTACCCTGAATTGTTTAGAAAGCCTCCATGTAACACTTACTTACCAATGGACTAATTCACACTGTGCATATTGCTCACATCATTCACAACACTTTTGTTCAGCTGATTTCCAAACAGTTTGCACATAAAGCGCTAACAGAATTGAAATGCAAGTAGCATGTAGTATGGATAATGTATCACAATGTTGTTAATTATGGACCAAAGAGCATTTATGCAATATACATGGAGCAGGGCCTGTGTAGAGACAATGTGCTACAACGTAGGAATAATTGCTACCTATGATAATATTCCCCACCCTGCTCAGAGCTCATGTCCTCCACACATGTCCTTTGGTCCACCACTCCAGGACTATTGAAGGGGAGGTCCAAAAAGTATGCAAGTAAGATTAATAAGCGTGTGCTCCTGAACCCTACAGCTAACCAAGAAACAAACCATTACACACATGGAAAATATTATATGTAACTATATAGAGCTTGTTGCTATGCTCTAAGTGGGCATCCAGTTACCTGTACGCAACTGCACATTTAACAGATATCCAAAAAGGCTACATTTAAGTAAGCTTTACATTTACAGTGCGCTACAGCTGTATAGTTTGTTCCATGTTTTTCTTTTTTTATATGCCAACAAGTTAACCATGTTCTGGGAAGTTATATATATTCAGGAGTTTTAATTTTACTGTGATCACTCTATGTACTGGCGGGAGCTCCTGAAAAGCTTTCAATGACATAATCAAACTGCCAGCTTTTAAGAGGGAAAGTCACCGGTTTCTAGCATACTTACCTTTAGAATTGTCTGTTAGCAACTGTACATTACAGTTAGACTTTTAAACAGGTTGTACTCTTATGTTCACCTCTTTTAAATATTATGTAACATTATCATTAACTGATTATCTGTACAACAACCAACTGTTGTGATAAGCGATGACTGCACATGGCTTTGCTAAGTTTGGTTACCCACCGGTGTCAGGAAACCGCCAGTGATTGTGAAATGCAGTCGTGGTAAACACTTGGTTGGGGCAGGGAGTAGTCGGTGGACATTCTATTGGTCCCCTTGCGTTTACTTGCAGAATGTGAGTAAATAGAGCAGGCAGCGTTCAAAAGACGACGACTGCAATCACAAATCGTCATTAGGAACTAATCGCTTCCATTCAGATACTCATTTACATACTAGCGTTAAAATAAATTCCTGTGAAAGTATGATTTTTTTTGTATGCCTGTGTGTAAGGAGAATAACATGAAATAGTTATTAAAGTGATGCAGATGTTAATCCTGAGTAACCTTACGGCATGTTTCTACCTGTTTTATTTATGTTTGACTCTAACAGCTGCACGTCATATTGTTGGATTTATGTAATCTTTACTTTTGTAGGGAATCCCTCTGCAAGGTGTGTGTCGTCAGGTTCATACAGAAAGGTATGTAAAACAGCCTCTTTATTTCAGTTCAGGTTATAGTTAAACAGGCTGATACAAGACAAGTCCAGCAAGTGTAACATTTTATAATGTGTAGCTGTGTGGATCCAGAAGTAGGGAAATAAAATCCCTAGTGGGACAGTATCCACTGTAATTTCCCAAGGGTAGAAATTCTGTTTTAACTGCTTACCTAGCAATCAGATTACTTTACTGGGTCATTCAACCTAATTATGGCATCTACTAATGATAGATACAGACACATCTCTTTAAGGAAGGCATCAGCTGTTACCAGGGCCGGATTAAGGGAATGGAGACCCCTGGGCTAAGAGGGTCTACATTCCCCCGTGAGGCACCCCCTGTGAGCCGCTAACCCCCCCGTGAGTTCTTCTGTGAGCCGCCCCACCCCAAGCACTTACCTCCTTCTCCTGTCACTGTTGTCCTTCCGCAGCGTGCTGTAAGCTCCTTACTGAGGAGATCTCGTGAGAGTGAGACTCACAAGATCTGCTCAGTAAGGAGATTGCTGAGCGCTGTGGAAGGACTACAGTGACAGGTTCAGCAGCATTGATCGGGCGGTGGGCGCCCAGGCCCCCAGCCTGATCAATAATGCCGCTGAGCACTTTCAAGGGCCCCCTGGATGCCCGGGGCCCCTGAGCTGTAGCCCAGTTAGACCTCGGGTTAATCCGGCCCTGGCTGTCACCACCTCTTTGGGAATGGAATTTTTAAAATGTGTAAACGCGCACAGAATGTCTGTATAGAGACAAAAGTTTCTATGTGTATGTGCAAATATTGACTTATTTTATAATGCTACTAGACTAGATACTGTAGCTCATACTGTGCCCATGAATCAGTATGAAATCCATACTGCCCCAATTTTTCCAGAACTTGCCCTGGTTCTGCTGATATAAACCCTTAACCCAGAATTTTTATTAACAAGATACATGAAAATAAGTGCAATAACCTTTGCAGTATATAGTACCCAAAAGGAAACAATGACTAAGACAACACAACAGTTATGTATGATATATTACATTGTGTGTCTTCCTAAGTATACATATGTATAAGGGGCACTCATTGTGTAGTGTTACCAGTAAATACTCATAGTATGTACGACCGGTATGGCACACCCATACATAGTAATAGTCTGACAACAGTGTTATGTTATAACCAGGCGCAAAGTTTAACAGTTACATGTCAAAAATAATATAGGCGTATTAATGTAAATAGCTGTCATATCACAATGAGATGCAAGCTATGAAGAGAGCAGATGGCGTCATCATTGTTTCAGGTAAAACCCTTTATCCTCTTAAGAATGGGGTTTACCTGAAATATATTGGGTCTTTTCGCTTCACACATTTTATCTAGTACCTGATTGCCAGCAAGACAACATAGGTTTCTATCCACCTTGGGCCTGTGTTGCCCAATCCCATCTCTATTACCCAGTGTATGGTTGGGATGCATGGCCCACAGCAAGAATCCCTGCAGGCCAGTGTGCTGTACAGCCTCCATGTAGCATGTGTGCTACCTGAAGGTTCAGGGCAGAAGTCCAGCATTAGAAGCAAATCATGTGAAAATGCTCCTAGTTCTGGACTTCCGCCCCAAAACCTCCACGCAGTGCACTTTACATGTGCATTCTGGGTGAGCAGTCTAGTGCCCAGTGTGCTGGGATTCTGCTCGTTAGAGTCCTTTACAGATCAGTTTTAGCAGGAAAGATTGGTGGTGCCTTGATAAGAATTTGTGCAACAATGGGTTGGCTGTGTAAAGTTACTGGGGATAGGGGTTTGTGGAGTCTGGGACTGTGCAGTAAACGCTTCTGTGGTATTGGGGCAGCTAAGCAATGAGTCAGTCTGTGCAATGGGACATTCAGTAGAATCATGAAAGCACAGTGCTGTTATAATTATGTGCACTGGTACTGAGGAAATCAGAGGTGGGGCCCCCAAAACTGCTACCGTAGCTAGAACCCCATTTGGTATTAATCTGGTATTACTTGTATCTCATTGCAATGGAGTTTACATTGGTTTGCTTATATGAACTACTTGTGTCTTGCTTGCAATTACTAATTTACTCTTTTTGATATGCATGGTACAATTTGTAACCGGTTACTATGTAACACTTTTACAAGACTATTTCTATGTGTGGGTGATCTATTATTTTGATTTGTAAAGAGCCTATAGCAACCAATCAGATTCTAGTTATCATTTATTTAGGGCAGGCCTGTCCAACTTGCGGCCCTCCAGGTGTTGTGAAACTACAAGCCCCAGCATGCTTTGCTGGTAGACAGCCAGTTGATAGCTGAAAGGGCATGCTGGGACTTGTAGTTTCACAACATCTGGAGGGCCGCAGGTTGGACAGGCCTGATTTAGGGCATTCTACAAAATGACAGCTAGAATCTGTTTGGTTGCTATAGACAACATTTCCACTTTTTCAAACCCATCCTGTTTATTAGCACTGTTGTTTCCTTGGCTAATATAATGAATAACATAAATATGAATAAATTAAATGAAGTACTTAGTACTTAATACTTGCTTAGTACATAAAACAAAGCAGCTGTCAGTAAAGTAACTACCCTTTATTTACTCTTTCCGCTTTTGTATTACATATTGGTATATTTTGTCAATATTGTGAGATGACTGAGATGATCAAATACATACTTATGTATAAATTAAATGTCTTTTTTTTCCCCATTTAAGGACGGTTTCACAGAAAAGGAATCAGGAGGAGGAGCTTCACGACAGAATGCTAAACACAATCGATGGACTCAGTTCAGTCAAGTAATGTCCTTTTAATAAGCCCTAAAATGTATCCCTGCACCTTACAGAGCTCAAGTGGCCCAGTAAGGACTATTTTTTTCGGTTCTAAATAGAAAATGCAGCCACTTTTTTATTAATATGTACCAAATCGTGAGCTAAATAAGTTAAGCAGTAAATATAAACTTAATAACTGACCTGCTGTGTGTGAGATCTTTTCTCTGAACGCTGACCTAAAACCAATGCAGGATAGAACCCCAGAGGGCTCTCGCTTTACATTAGATGAGTTACAAAGTAAGATTACGTTCCAGAGCAGGATGCTTTTCAGATTCTTACAGAGCAGACATGCCAGGTTTTCTCCATCACCTGTCCTATCCTTGGTACTAGAATCTGACTTGTTGAGGATCTTCAAATTACTAAACAATTGTCTAAGTTTTTTGTGCTATTTACTAGCAATTGATTAGTATATCTCTGGTACGTTAGATAAATGCTTTGCAAATTGGAAACATGATATATTGATGTCAAGTGAGTTTCACTGGGATGATGTTCTGAGCCAATTGTAGACATCAGACATAGTTAACTCATTTGTGTATTTTCTTAGATTATGTACACTACATGGTCAAAAGTATGTGGACATCTTTTCTAATTTAGTGTGTTTTGCCATTTCAGCTACCCCCATTGCTAACCGGTGCGTACAGTCATGCAATCTCCCTAGTCAAACATTAGTAGTAAAATGGGTTGTACTGTAGAGTTTGGTGAATTTTAACGTGGCACTGTTATAGAATAGTAGTAGGCACAACAAATTTCTGCCCTGCTAGATCTGCCCCGGGCAACTGTAAGTGTAAATTTCTGCGTTAACAATAGCTCACAGGCTACACCAGCTCACAGAATGGGAGTGTCGAGTGTTGACGCACGTAATACATACAAATTGTCTGTTTTAACACACCACAATTGGAATCTGAAGCAGTGGAAACGCGTTCTCTGGAGTGACTAAGCCATCAAATCTGGGTTTGGAAGATGCCAGGAGAACACTTCCTACCTAACTGCTTGTTGCCAATTGTAAAGTTTGGTGCAGGAGAAATTGAAGGGAAACCATAATGCTACAGCATACAATAACATTATAGAGAATTATGTGCTTCCAACTTTTTGGCAACAGTTTGGAGAAGGCTCTTTCCTGTTTGAGCATGACAATGGCCCTCTGCATAAAACGAGATCCATCAAAAAATGGTTTCCAGAGTTTGGTGTGGAAGGACTTGATTGGTCTGCACAGAGCCCTGACCTCAACCCCATAGAACACCTTTGAGATGAATTGGAATACTTATCACCCAACATAAGTGCCCAACCTCACTAATGCTCTTTTGGCTAAATGGATGTGAATCCCCTCAACCAAAATCTAGGGAAAACCAAGAAGAGTGGAAGCTGTTATAGCAACAAAGGGCGGACCAACTCCATATTAATGCCCATGGTTTTGGAATCAAATGTTCAACAAGTATGTATGGATGTTATATTTTGGTGTTCTCATACTTTTGGCCATGTAGACCATTGCAACGGTCAGGCTGAAAATGATGGATCCTGGTCAGACTAATATGCAATGCAGCTTTTTTACCATCTTGTTTAAAGTTACAGAGGTTTTGGAGGGAGGTTGTAGGTCTGGTGATTGAAAACCTTGCTACGCCAGTTATATTATACCCTATTGTTCTTCATGTTTTGTAACTGGATGAAGTGGTCTCCACCAGAGAGGAACACTCTCTCCTTACATCATTATTATTATTATTTTTTATGCAGAAAAAAAGATTGCTATTAAGTGCAGATATCCAATCCCCCCAAGAAATACAATTTGGGGTCCCTCAGCCTTATATCATCACATGATTACATAGTATATTATGATAATGGGTAAGGGACAGGCACTGGGAGGATAGGGTGGGATGGCAGCTGGCTACCGTTTTTTGAAATTGTATTGTTTTTTATGGTGGGACAGGATTCCTTTGTTTTGAATATGTAAACATCAATAAAAAGTGTGACCTAAGCACCCCCCTCACACAAAAGCTCTTAGAACAGCTGAAGAAAAGATTAATATGTCTTTTTTCTTTTTTTCAGGCCCTGGTTTGGAAAATCAGATGATTTTTATGCTTTCCTACTTGTTTTCACTGCTGATGGTCTGGAAAAAGAGGTACGGAACTTCTCTTTTAATTTAATTTACATGTTACATATTAAATATACAAGATTGCATAATTAAGAATATATTTATCGACCTTACCCTAACATTAATATCAAGCTACAATGTGAGTAATGACAGTAGAGGTGTCTGGGTTGGAAAATGTTGACTGTTAATGTAAATTGAAAGTGTGCAGTTACTGAATTAATACATCTAGCTCTTACTTATCACTATGAAGTGCTAGATGGCTTTTAGAGAATAACTACTAATGTTACAATGAGACATATTACGCTTTATTTGCAGTTGGATATTCAGTTAATGAACAACTGATTTTTTCTTTTTCTTTTTTTGTATTTAGTATCGCACCATCAGGATTCCAAGGATCCGAAATTATTTCCTGTGTGCCAGCGTGGTGTTCCTATGCATGTTTTTAATCCAAATACTGGTGATGCCCAGGTCAGTGTGCTCAGCATTAAAAAATCCCTCCAGTGTAGTTCAGTGTGCTTGGCATTTACTAAATGAGTTTAACTTAACACTAAATACAAATACAATTCTGTGCATTGTCTTCATTTAAGTGCTCTAAGCTATTGCAGAGATGCTTACATTGTAATTGTGGTATGTGTTTCATAAGCATATGAGATTAATAGGGATGATTACATTTTATGTCAAGTTCCCTTTTATAGTGTGTTCAACAGTGA